>NC_090760.1:71832536-71837536 GCF_036898095.1 Palaemon carinicauda | reverse complement strand
CTAGATCAATAAGAGATTAAAAACAGTTCTTTTTTTTGTACTCACGTTGGACATCGTTTTAAAGCTAGGTTCAGTGCGCTTGGCTAGGTTTGTGTGTGTTCGTGTGTTTGTGTGCCAGGCTAAAAATAGCTCGTGTAGATCCAGTTCAATTGTTATTGCTTACTCCCCTCTCTCTCTCTCTCTCTCTCTCTCTCTCTCTCTCTCTCTCTCAGATAAAGCGTTTATCGGTACAGTTATGTTATGTGTGTTTATGTGTTTGAATACGAGATTAGATTCTTAAATTTGTAGTGTTAGGGAAGGCGTTGGGACCGGCAAGGCTATCCAGCGTTATTATTATTAATATTATTATTACTAGCCAAACTACAACCCTAGTTGGAAAAGCAAGATGTTATACGCCCAAGGGCTCCAATAGGGAAAAAATAGCCCAGTGAGGAAAGGAAATAAGGAAATAAATAAATGATGAGAATAAATTAACAATAAATCATTCTAAAAACAGTAACAGCGTCAAAACAGATATGTCCTATATAAACTATTAACAACGTCAAAAACAGATATGTCATATATAAACTATAAAGACTCATGTCAGCCTGGTCAGCATAAAAACATTTGCTCCAACTTTGAACTTTTGAAGTTCTACTGATTCAACTACCCGATGTTTTATTAAAGTTTTTATGGTATATATGGGAAATATTTATTTTGATATTGTTACTATTCATAAAATATTTTATTTTTCCTTGTTTCCTTTCCTCACTGGGTTATTTTCCCTGTTGGGGCCCCTGGGCTTATAGCATTCTGCTTTTCCAACTAGGGTTGTAGCTTAGCATTTAATAATAATAATAATAATAATAATAATAATAATAATAATGAGGAAGATCCTTCCACAACATTTGCTCCAACTTTGAACTTTTGAAGTTCTACTGTTTCAACTACCCAATTAGGAAGATTATTCCACAACTTGGTAACAGCTGGAATAAAACTTCTAAAATACTGTGTAGTATTGAGCCTCATGATGGAGAAGGCCTGGCCATTAGAATGAACTGCCTGCCTAGTATTACGAACAGGATAGAATTGTCCAGTTGTACTATAAAAGAAAATATAAAATGGTTAGAGAGAAATTTGTACAGTTAAGCCTATGAAGAAAATATAAAGTGTTTGGAAAGAAATGTGGCAGAAAAGGTAGCGGGAATGAAATTAGAGTATATAAAGTAGATGGTTAAAAAGTGTTTTAGTAAGGTCCTTCAAGTAATGCATACAGTCAAGCGTGTGAGGTGTACTGTTGACACTAACCGTTATGGTCACACCGCCCGAACGTTGCTGGAGCGTTCCTTGAACGGTAGGGAGGTGGACCAAACCCTCGAAAATTAAATTGAACGTTTTTACGTTCGGTCTTTATTAGGCTGCTGAACGTAGCAAATCCTCGCATATTTCCTGAGTTTTCTTACACCTCTTTTATGGAAGTTGCTAATTTATGCAATAAGGGTATTGGTATAAAACAACACTCCAAAATCAAACCATTGTTCTCTGGTCTTAGGTAGTGCCATAGCCTCTATGCCATAGTCTTCCACCGTTTCTGGTTAGAGTTCTCTTGCTTGAGGGTACACTCGGGCACACTATTCTGTTTCCTTATTTCCATTTGTCACTGGGCTAGTTTCCTTGCTGGAGCCCTTAGGCTTATAGCATCTTGTTTTTCAAACTAGGAATCTAGCTTAGTTAACAACAACAACAACAATAACAGTAGTAGTAGTAGTAGTAGTAGTTTTTTTAACCCAAGCTTGGAAATAACTGTAGTACTACGAGGTACATATTTCGTGTCAATCAATGAGGTGGATAATATAAATATAAATATAAATATAAATATAAATATATATAAATATATATATATATATATATATATATAGGTTTGTGTGTGTGTGTGTGTGACAGATCTATTCTAACCTTGTTGCGAATCTTAAAAGGTTTTTTTTACATTGTTTTATTCAGTACTTCTCGTATATAGTTTTTCTTATTTCTTTCTCTCACTGTGGCTTATAGCACCTTAATTTTCCATCTCGGGTTGTAGCTTGGTTTGTAACAAATAATAATAATATATTTCTAAATGTAAAGTTTTACTGTATGACCTGACTATTGTGGAATATATCAGAGGGCGCTACTGAGGTCAAATTAACGAGTGTAGAACCATAGCCAGTCACTCATGATTATTATTATTATTATCATTATTATTATTATTAATAGCTAAGCTACAACACTAGTTGGAAAAGCAGGATGCTATAATCCCTAGGGCTTCATCAAGGAAAATAGCCCAGTGAGGAAATAAGGAAACAGATAGAATAGTGTGCCCGAGTGTAATTTCAAGCAAGAGAACTCTACCCCAAGACAATGAAAGACCATGGTACAGAGGCTATGGCACTACCCAAAACTGGAGAACAATGGTTTAATTTTGGAGAGCCCTTCTCCTTGAGGAGCTGCTTACCATAGCTAAAAAGTCTCTGCTACCCTTACCCTTAAGAGGAAAGTAGCCACTTAACAATTACAGTGCAGTAGTTAACTCCCTTGAGTAAAGAAGACTATACACCAACTCGGATCAAAATGAATATCCGTTAGTAATGTCAGAAATTAAGAGAATATATAAATAAATATATACAATATTGTATATTTCAACCAATGATATGGTAGAATCGAGCCAGTTACAATGAAAGAGAAAATGTTAATAATTAAAAAATAACTTATGCATAGTTTGTGATGTTTAATGGACTTAAAGATATTTTCCTCGTTGTGGCAATGGAAATCACGTAGTCCCAATTAAGATCTTAATTAACATTTTAATTAACATCTTAATCAACTCTCACAAGACTCTCACACAGTCTTGTGAGAAATATGCCGGACTAATTATGTTCTCTTGAGATGTTGGAAACATTATGTATGAAAATTTTAATGATTTCTTTCTCTAATTTGCAATTATTTTTTTATTTTTTTTATTTTCAACAGTAGGATATTGAGTTGAATGACTCTCTCTCTCTCTCTCTCTCTCTCTCTCTCTCTATATATATATATATATATATACAGTATATATGTGTGTGTGTACATATACATACTGTAAATATTTGTGCATATTAGATTTTGATATGATCATAATACTGTTAATAGTAACACAGGTAATACATTTTATATATACAGTATATATATATATATATATAAAGTATATATGCATATATATATATATATACAGTATATATGCATATATATATATATATATATATACAGTATATATGCATATATATATATATATGCATGCTTATTAAATTATGATAAACTAATAATTTCATTAATAATCATATTCATCATAACCATTTCCTTGCTGTAGGAAGAAATTTAAACTGCAAGGCACTCGACTGTTTCAATACATATCCATCGAGGTGCCATGTCCTCCAGGAGGGCTGCAGGTAGACCTATAGCCTTAGCTCACAAACATGGGTCGATTACAGACACTACTAAACGCTATCGAGCCCATAGCTGTTCTCGAACCCCCTTCCAACAGATTGCGAGACATGGACGATTCCAATAGAGTACCACAACTCTGAAGTTGGCATTCTTTATCAATTTTAAATATACATATATTAAATATGGAAATTTTTGTAATTAAGAGTATTGCGATTATTATTTACTAGTGTACGCAACCCGTAAAAAATAATGGTTATATATATATATATATATATAGAGAGAGAGAGAGAGAGAGAGAGAGAGAGAGAGAGATTCAACCCTTCTCTCCTACTTTCCTGACTACATCCCCTCTCACCAAGCTATGACTACTCCCTCTCTCCTACCAGAGGGACGGGAAGAGACCAAGTAATTATACGGCTGGCAATGCCACTTATTGTAACCGGAAAGAACCGGAAATATATAAAATGTATATATATATATATATATATACCTGTTAATATATACAGTAGGTCACTGATGCTTTGAAATAATGACAAAACAGAACTTGTTTTTAACGTTTGGTGATTTTGCTGTTTGAATAATATAATTAATCTATTATTCTATGATGAATTCGACTAGACAAAGATTTTGACTTTAAACATAAACGTAATTAAAAAAAATTTCTCTCTCTCTCTCTCTCTCTCTCTCTCTCTCTCTCTCTCATTAGAAGTTATTACTAAAATTTCGGAAGTTTATATATATGCGTTTGAAAGAATGATTATATACGCATTTAATATGAATACACATAACCTCCCAACTCTTAAGTTTGGAGCAATATTTGCACATTAACATTTATTTTAATGTTATTGTTCTTGAAATATTTTATTTTTCCTTTTTTTCATTCCTCACTGGGCTATTTTTCCCTGTTGGAAACCTTGGGGTTATAGCATCCTGCTTTTCCAACTAGGACTGTGGCTTAGCAAGTAATAATAATAATAATAATAATAATAATAATGGGAAGCTATTATTAACTATGTGGAAAAATCAAAATGCCAAAATTTAAAGGGAAATTTTTTTTTAAAAATTTAAAAATTAATACGTCAAGTGGAGAGGAGTGAAAGAGGAAAAAAAGGGGTAACTCGAAAAAGGCGTGGAGGGGAGAGGAGTTAAAGAGAAAGAAAGGCTTAGTAGTGGTGGCCGAAGTGGTAACGTCCCTGACTGGTGAACGCCACACTAGGCTTCGAGTCCTGCTCTTACTCGTTAGTTTTTTTGGTCGCTGGTACCTCACCATCCTTGTGAGCTAAGGATGTGGGGGAGGGGTTGGGGGAGTCTATAGGTCTATCTGCTGAGTCATCAGCAGCCATTGCCTGACCCTCTTTGGTCCTACCTTGGGTGGAGAGGGGGCTTGGGCACTAATCATGTGTATAATATATATATATATATATATATATATATATTAAACACACATGATTAGTGATTATATATATATATTATTTTTATATAATATATATATATATATTATTTTTTATATAATATATAAATATATATATATATATATATATATATTATACACACATGATTAG
>NC_090760.1:71821649-71832036 GCF_036898095.1 Palaemon carinicauda | reverse complement strand
GAATGAGGTATTGCCACATTCTATGGTATTGCCCGTCAAACTTGCCTAAGAGCAATTGACACGCCTGACAACGATGGGCAATCGTCAACTAACTCTACTCTTTCTCTCTCCCCCTACTAGACCGTGCATGGCCTCCGAACTGTGACGTTGCATATGCGGGATTTATATTTCGCGTTCTTTAGGGAAATGCATTTTTTGAGTTTTCATAAACCAATATGCACTGATTTATGAATTATATTGCATATAATTGCTTAAAACTTATGCATTTTTTGTATTAAGTTAGACTAGGCGTAAAAATATTCGTCCAACGCGAAATTTAACATTCCACCAAATCGACGGGAATGATATCTTTCTCACCTGCAGATCGGCAGCTGTTCAGGTCACACAAGAGTAAAATGTTCTCTAGACGAAGCTTCAAAACTTTCCCTACCTTTCAATGGGAAAAAAAGAAAGCCAGCCTTTCTCTCCTTCGTGTTTGAAGCCAATTCGACGTAAAATCAACCTTACAGAAGACAGTATTGGATCACAAATTCGTGGAAAAGAACTGAAAAGTCTAAAAGGAAAAATTCTTGCAGGACGAAACAGTTCAAACGATTGGGAGTGTTTCGTTCGAAAGTCTCGTTTGCAAGAAATAATCTAAATTAAAAACTCAAATGTTAATATTCTTTATCCAATTAAACGCTTTAAAAATAAATACTCTTAAGAATGAATTATACACCGGTAGAATTAACAGACGCAAAAGAACGTTGAATTATGGGAGATTCGGTGATTTTTAAAAACTACGAACGAAACATTTTGCACATCATTACGTGTTGAGTCATGTGCCCGGACTCTCCCCCCCCCCTCCTCAATCCCCCATGAATCTTCCCACACCTAACCCCCCCCCCTTAACCCCCATTCTTCCTAGATCCCAACCCCTCTTTCATCTAGGATTCTAGAATCATCAGTTAGTTACAATTTTTTTAACTAGATTCCTCTTGTTTGTGCAAAGCTGCCAAGACTATTAGGTTGAATGCAATGTTTCCTTAAATATGTTTGATCGTATTTCTTTAGGAAATAATTAAAACAAATATTACTAGAGCAGGCATAACCCCACCCCAAATTTGGGTAGTAGTAGTAGTAGTAGTAGTAGAGAGAGAGAGAGAGAGAGAGAGAGAGAGAGAGAGAGAGAGAGAGAGGCTGGAAAACCAATAACACGAAGAGAGACAACGTGAAGTTGTGTGAGAGAGAGAGAGAGAGAGAGGAGAGGAGAGAGGAGGAGAGAGAGAGAGAGAGAGAGAAATACTGGAAAAACCAATACACGAAGAGAGACAACGTGAAGTTGTGTGAGAGATAGAGAGCCTGAGAGAGAGAGAGAGAGAGAGAGAGAGAGAGAGAGAGAGAGAGAGAGAGAAATACTGGAAAACCAATACACGAAGAGAACGTGGAGCTGAGAGAGAGAGAGAGAGAGAGAGAGAGAGAGAGAGAGAGAGAGAGAATCCTCTGTATTAAGATAAAAAACCATTTAAAGGACTGGCCAAGGCTTACGGAGATCATGTAAGCTAATCGAGACAGCCTTAACGAAGGGAAAGCAAGGTCAGTTGAAGATTTTATTCCGGTGGAGAGAGAGAGAGAGAGAGAGAGAGAGAGAGAGAGGAGAGAGAGAGAGACAGAGAGAGCAGTGTTCTAGTGTAGCTGTTATATCAAATTGATCTTTATACACACATTCCTCCACGTCTTATCTCTTTTGCTTTTATCCACCATCATAACATTAATATTACCTTACTTTCTGAGATCAAATCCTTCACTGAGCTCTTAATAACCCGTCTTACCTTCTTAGTTGAAATAATACTTCAGATCTCCCTGGACAATTCTATCCTGTTCGTAATACTAGGCAGGCAGTTAATTCTAATAGCCAGGCCTTCTCCATCATGAGGCTCAATACTTCACAGTATTCTAGAAGTTTTATTCCAGCTGTTACCAAAGTTGTGGAATGGTCTTCCAAATCGGTAGTTGAATCAGTAGAACTTCAAAAGTTCAAAGTTGGAGCAAATGCTTTTTTGTTGACCAGGCAGACATGAGTCTTTTTATAGTTTATATATGACATATCTGTTTTTGACGTCGTTAATAGTTTATACAGGACTATCTGTTTTGACGTTGTTGCCTTTTTTAGAATGATTTATTGTTAATTTGTTCTCTTCATTTATTCATATCCTTATTTCCTTTCCTCACTGGGCTATTTTTCCCTATTGGGGCCCTTGGGCTTATAGCATCTTGCTTTTCCAACTAGGGTTGTAGCTTGGATATTAATAATAATAATAATAATAATATATCTCCACTTAATTATTATGCATTTTACAAATACTTTTGTGAAAGGAAACAAATATCGTTTTCGCCAATTCCTGTGGAACCTTTCCCTCTTCCGGGCATAACTTACACAACCTGGTCAGTCAATCACTGGCAATCCCATCAACTCCTTATGGCTTTACATTCCTTAATATCTTAATTGAGCATTATCTTGGTAATTCTATCTGCTAGTAATGGACCATCAAACTAGGCTGGTTTGCTGTGAGCGATTAATCAAATGTCTCCCACCATCACCAGTCCTGCAGTCTGTCAGCGTGGTGATGAAAGCTGGCCAAACCCAAGAAATTGTATAAGGACATGTCTCAGGCTTTTGTCCTGCAGTGGATTAGAAACAGCAGAATTTTTGTTGTTGTTGTTGTTGTTGCTGTGTGTGTGTATAATTATCAGAATTATATATATATATATATATATATATATATATAAATAAATGAAAATAAATATACACACACACACACACACACATATATATATATATATATAATATATATATACATATATATATATAATATATATATATAATATATTTGTATATATATACATATAAATATATAAATAAATAAAAATAGAAAAACATATATATATATGTATGCAAATATATATATATATATATATATATATATATATATGTATGCAATATATATATATATTATATATATATATATATATATGACCCGATCTGGGTCATATTGGGGTTCAATCGGTTTAGGGAAACATGAATAGAGAGGGATTTCATGCACAAATAATAGCCGAGTTGATAATTTTACACATGCTATATTCTCTTAAGTTTACAAGGTCGCCAGTGTCCGTTCGGCTGTCACAAATGAACATAACTCAAGGTCGCAGACCGACTCAGTGCCTAAGTGGAACCACTGGGGTACTTACACTTATAAAGGGAATTTCAAACCTTTCCTTCGGTAACGGTGGTGACTCCTGGAGACATGAAATCCCTGCCACTTTTGATGTGGTTTTACGTACACTAGGTCACCTTCGCGCATTTCCGGTGCGGGTGCCACTGATAGGGGAGTAGAGGGAGGAGGGGGGGGGGGGGGATTGATTCACCTGCCTCCGGCCCGGCAGGAACCGCCCCTGCTATCCCCTTAGCAGTAAGGGCGACCCTAACTCGAGGCCGAGTTTCCCCCCATAACGGGTATCTCTGTCTCTTCTCCTGGTCCCACTTTCCACCTCACTTCCAGCCCCTCCCCATCGGGGCCCCGTATTGTCACTTGTTTCTCCTTGATGAAATCGATTCCCAGGATAATGGGAATATCCCCCTTATTTAATGTCGGAATGACATAGAAGGCATGGGTCACTTCTCGACCTTGAAGGACGAAACGTTGTCTGACAATACGTCGGGTCATCAGTTTGTGACCCCCAGCCGTGTTCAACACCAGGCACTCCTTCGATGTTTGTATGGCATCCGTCGCCAAATGTTCTTCCATAAGGGATACGCTGCCCCGGAATGAAGCAGAGCGCGTTGCCACACATGATCCCAGCTCTACTCTAAAAACGGGGACCGCATTCCTACTTGCATGTGTGGGAGCGGCGGTGGGAGGCAGCTGCTGCTCTACCTCCCGAACCCCCTCTGGCACTCCCGGGGAAGTCGTGCTCGCTGGCCCGGGGGTATCCCTTACTGCTGGCTGGGGGCACTGACTGGCCTCCCCCCGACGTCAAACTGGGGGGTGACGTTTGACTCCTTGGCTCTTCTGTCTTTGGTCCTGGCGGTTCGGACAGACGGCCTGAAGGACCCTTGGTCCCCGTCCCGTGTCGTTTTCCCCTTCCTCTTGTTGGTGCAGGGGAAACGTGATCCCTTGAGCCGACGCCGATTTTTGGACAGCTGTTCAGTAGGTGGTCTGTGGCATGGCATCCAAAACACACCGCCGCTGCTCGACGGACGGGCATACAGCCCGGAGGTACCCCCTTCCCCCACAGTTCCAACAATTGCCATTCACTGCATCCCCACTTCTCGGACCTCTGCCCCTTCGAGGTTCACTGCTACGGGCACCCCGCCCCCGCCCCTGGGAGGCTGTTGAAGCCGGCTGGGTGCCGGGCTGCCTCGACGTCTGGGTTGCAGCTATCATGGATGTCGGCCACTGGTTTGCCCCTCCCCTGCTTGTCGTTCCCTGTATACACTCAGTGATGCCTGTACGGTAGGATGACATCGTACAAGGACTGCCCGGGAACTTGTAGGGCGGCCGTAACTGACAAGGGGAGCGCTTCCATCAGTTTCTGTTTGCAATATCTTTCTCGCCATTCTGGGTTCTTACAGCCTTCCGGAGCGAAACTGTTTAAATCTCTAGATATCCGTTCGACGAAATACAAAAGGGATTCTCCTGCCCTCAAGGTTGGCTGGTACTTCTGCCATAGGGTCGTCTTCTCAGTTTCAGAAAGGCCAAACCGTTTCAGGAGTTCGTTTTTGTAGGACTCCCAGTCCGTTGGCCGATCCCTCCATCCTAGTAATCTTGCCAGCTGCTGCTCCGGTTATCTTCTGGTTGGTCAGTATAATCCGATGTCTATCGGACCATCCTGCAGTAGCATCCTCTACGACCCCCAAAGAAGGCTTCAATCGAAAAGTATCCCTCAGCGGGGTGGAATCATTGAACTCGACAATCGGAATCGTTGGTACCAGAAGATCATGCGCTTGTACTGGTTCTATCGAAGGAGGTCCCGCGTCAATTTCCGACCGAGTTGAGGTTGTAATATCACTTCTATTGTTCTGATCTTTCTGCATGTATCTACGTATTTCCGCCATTTCGCGCATGAGTGTTTGTAGGTATATCGGTGCGCCCGTTCCCAAATTCTCCTCCACCGAGTACCGTGTCTACCATAGCTACAGAATTCGTTTCTCCCCCTCCCTCCGCCATCGCCACTCGACGTCGAACTTTTCGTGTTAACCATTATCACTATTATCTTTTGTTTCCCTTTTTCAAAAATCTCACGTCGGCTAAAATCACTTAGCACAGACGTTAATCTGTTAATACCCCCACACCTGACACCATTTAATTATGACCCGATCTGGGTCGTATTGGGGGTTCAATCAGTTTAGGGAAACATGAATAGAGAGGGATTTCATGCACAAATAATAGCCGAGTTGATAATTTTACACATGCTATATTCTCTGAAGTTTACAAGGGCGCCCTTAATTATGATTACGTTACGTTACTAAGAAAAAGCCCTCAGAAAAATGGTACTCGGGTTGGCACACATGTTGGCACCTGCCATCCCTGACGTGACACACTCGCAAGGCCTTCGAAACCAGACTGATGCCTATGGGCAGATGACACACTCGCAAGGCCTTCGAAACCAGACTGATGCCTATGGGCAGTTTCCCCATCGCCCATAGATGGGCATCGCGATGCCTGATCAATGATTGGTTGTTTTTGACCCGAAAGTCTCATAATAACCAATCGGGAGAGGTTTTGGTGACGCCAAGCCCATAACCGTCATTTTCGCAGTGCCACCCAAGCCAAAGCGTAACCGTCCTTCCTCTAACAAAGAAGAAAAATCTGTTGACACTTCACTTTTCTCGATCAGTAACGGCCAACTTGACTGTGATCAGTTCATATATATATATATATATATATATATATATATATATATATATATATATATATATATATATATATATATATATATATATATATATATATATATATTTATCTATATATATATATATATATATATATATATATATATATATATATATATATATTTATCTATATGTACACTGTATGTATGTATGTATTTTTATTTATTTAAATATAGAATACATACATAATTCTGATATATATATATATATATATATATATATATATATATATATATATATATATTCTTTATCTATCTATCTATCTATCTATATATATATATATATATATATATATATATATATATATATATATATATATATATATATATATATATATATATATGATATACTAAGGTCCTGTGTCTGGAAACCAAAAATATAATACTACATATATTGTGGCTGACAAGCTACACAACCCTCTGGAGTCCCAAACTCACATGCTTGTTTTTACATTAAATCTGTTACACTTGAGAATATTAATACCTGAACTCCGAGACAATTATAAAACTCCCAGAAAGCAATTTATAAAATACTGAATATCCAAAGGTCTAGTAAGTACACTCAAAACAAAACTGGGTAATTATTCTTAAGAATTATTCAAAACTACCTCTTACTTTGATTCATGAACAGGATACGAGCGAGTATGAAATAAACACTGGTGAGTGAAATAATGCACTCTTTACAAAAAATAAATATATTCTATATGAATTACAACACTTAGAAAGAATTTACATAAAAAAATGAATCAATCGAAATATTAAGTCTGAACATAACTTAGATTAAGGCAAAAATGTTATGCTCTGAAGATTATATAACCACTTAACTTGAAATATTAAATCTGAATAAAATGTTAGACAAAGACAAAAAAAAATAATTACACTCTAATGCTTAAACACTTAAAGAACTTGCATAAAGTAACTCTTCCTGGGCAAGTTACAAAGATATACACAATACTACCACTCACCACAACACAATAAATTTTAAATCGCCTGGATAATTTGCAGCAACGTTTTATCAAACGTTATAAGCTGGGGCACAAAATCACTTAGAAGAAGACATACTATAGGTACTAGAGAGAGAAGAGTGAGAGAGGCACTTCGGCTCTTTCACAGGACGGCTGTTTCTCTTCTGCCCCACGCATCCCTGGGAGTGCTTATATATGAATTTATTAGCTTCGAGTATTCAAATAGATTATTTTCGTGGCTTGGGGGCCGGCCTCTAGCGCCGCCAAAGTCATCAACTACATAAAAATTCAGGGGGTGAATCTTAGTTTCAGGCAACTCACTCTCTCTCTCTCTCTCTCTCTCTCTCTCTCTCTCTCTCTCTCTCTCTCTCTCTCTCTCAGCTGCTCCACCCACCCACCGTTCTCGGAAATAAAAAAAATAATTAAAACTTACGCTGGGGTTTTCGAGAAACTTCCAAAACACGTGGCACAAATAAAAATTGTGTATTTTCTCACAAACATGATGCAATACCTCATAGAAATATAAAAAAGATTTACATAAGCCCTTGTTTATTTCTGGTATGGATCATATGACACTCCTAACAGCTACGTAAGACTTCGTAACAAAATAGGTGAAATAAAAAATTAATTCTTAAAAAGAACAAATTTACATAGACTGACTTGAATGAAGAATACAAATGGATTAACAACGAAAGCCTTATGAATTTACATAAACTTACACCTACATGAGAGGAAGACATCTTAAGAGGTGGCTATTCACCTGTTCAATGCACATAGGAAAACAAATAAAATAACTGAGTAACTTAGTTACTCTACACTAGACCAGCTTCGTAAGAATATATATAAATATATTATATATATATACATATATATATATATATATATATATATATATATATATATATATATACATATATAAATATTTTATATATATATATATATATATATATATATATATATATATATATATATATATATATATATATATCATACAATTACGGCTATCAACATACACGCATTTCAACCAATAAATAAAACTAACATTCAACAATAACAATAATTGTCTCCGGAACCAGATAAATCATCTCAAACATAACGTCTTTTCTCTGCATAATTGATCTCAATGTCACACTGGGGACGCCGCGTGTAAGCAATGCAGTTAGCGTGATTTGCTGCATTGCAACTAAATTATAAAAAAAAAAAAAAAAAAATGCAAAATGCATTTTAACGTCTAGATAGAGCAAGACTGATTTCATAGTAAAACGGCTAACTGTTTGGAATGCAATTCATAATGACTTTATTATTATTATTATTATTATTATTATTATCATTACTAGCCAAGCTACAACCCTAGTTGGAAAAGCAAGATACTATAAGCCCAAGGGCTCCAACAGGGAAAAATGGCCCAGTGAGGAAAGGAAACAAGGAAATAAATGAATGAGAATAAATTAACAATATAAAATTTATATATGACTGATTATTCTAATGTTACTCATCTTAGAATATTAGAAACGTCCCTGTCTAGCGATCTGCTAGACTGGGGTTCGAGATCCGCTTAAGCTCTGGAGTTTCATGTGTCTAGGGATTATGGGTGTGGGGTAGCCTATAAACCGACCTGCTTAGTCATCAGCGGCCATTGCCTGGCGCTCCCCGGTTCCACCTTGATGGAGAGGGGGCTTGGTCAGTCTCTAGGCCATGAATTGTTAATGTCCCTTGCACCTGCCATTCATGAGCGACCTTTAAACCTTATAGATTATTTGCCATTTCCTTTCTTCGATGGGCTGCTTCCCCTTTTGGAGCCCTTGGGCTTGTAGTACCCTGCTTTTCAAACCAGAGTTGTAACTTGGTTAATAATAATAATAATAATAATAATAATAATAATAATAATAATAATAATAATAATAATAAATGATGCAATTATAATAATAGTAATAATACTTCAGCTGATATAAAACTCCCAGTTTCATACAAAAAGTCTAAACTCAAATCAACATGATTTTCATTGAAAAAAAAAAATCTCAAGTTCAAACTGGCCAACACTTTCCCTTTCATTCTAGTTGATCTTTCTTCTTCTTCTTGCAATCGTGTCCGAAACTCGATGAAGGTCACAGCATAACCTTTAGTCCTGGTCCCAGAGAACTACCTCCTTAAGTCAACCTAGCAAAAGAACTTCCTCGTATTATAGTGTAGGTTGGTGGCAAGGTTAACACACACGTTTGCTGGAGAGAAAGGTTTACGCAATTTAAGGTTGTGTCGTCTTGAGGCAAATGGCAACTTTGTAGGCATGCAATGAATATTGCCATTTGGTTAAGAGTGTGTGTGGAGAGAGAGAGAGAGAGAGAGAGAGAGAGAGAGAGAGAGAGAGAGAGAGAGAGAGAGAGAGAGAGAGAGAGAGTTAAAAGTCAACGATTAGAATGTACGGAAGAAATTATAATGTATTGGAAGGTATGGAAGAAATTGGAGTGTATGGAAGAAATTGTAATGTATTGAAATGTATGGAAGAAATCCTTCTGTATTGGAATGTATGGAAGAAATCCTTCTGTATTGGAATGTATGGAAGAAATCCTTCTGTATTGGAATGTATGGAAGAAATTCCTTTGTATTGGAATGTATGGATGAAATTCCTTTGTATTGGAATGTATGGATGAAATTCTTCTGTATTGGAATGTATGGATGAAATTCCTTTGTATTGGAATGTATGGAAGAAATCCTTCTGTATTGGAATGTATGGAAGAAATCCTTCTGTATTGGAATGTATGGAAGAAATTCTTCTGTATTGGAATGTATGGAAGAAATCCTTCTGTATTGGAATGTATGGAAGAAATTCCTTTGTATTGGAATGTATGGATGAAATTCCTTTGTATTGGAATGTATGGAAGAAATCCTTCTGTATTGGAATGTATGGAAGAAATCCTTCTGTATTGGAATGTATGGAAGAAATCCTTCTGTATTGGAATGTATGGAAGAAATTCCTTCTGTATTGGAATGTATGGAAGAAATCCTTCTGTATTGGAATGTATGGAAGAAATTCCTTTGTATTGGAATGTATGGAAGAAATCCTTCTGTATTGGAATGTATGGATGAAATTCCTTTGTATTGGAATGTATGGAAGAAATCCTTCTGTATTGGAATGTATGGAAGAAATCCTTCTGTATTGGAATGTATGGAAGAAATTCCTTTGTATTGGAATGTATGGAAGAAATCCTTCTGTATTGGAATGTATGGATGAAATTCCTTTGTATTGGAATGTATGGAAGAAATCCTTCTGTATTGGAATGTATGGAAGAAATCCTTCTGTATTGGAATGTATGGAAGAAATCCTTCTGTATTGGAATGTATGGATGAAATTCCTTTGTATTGGAATGTATGGAAGAAATCCTTCTGTATTGGAATGTATGGAAGAAATCCTTCTGTATTGGAATGTATGGAAGAAATTCCTTTGTATTGGAATGTATGGAAGAAATTCCTTTGTATTGGAATGTATGGAAGAA
>NC_090760.1:71696649-71806649 GCF_036898095.1 Palaemon carinicauda | reverse complement strand
AGATTCAATTCAAGCAAGTACCATCTACTCACAAGTTGCCTGTGAAAAGTAAACTTTGGAAAAAAAAAATAGCCCAAAATGATGATATAGTAAGATGTTGGCAACATTGCTCTTTTTCCATATGGACTAGAAAGTCAAGGAAAAAGATCACCAACACACTCTTTTCAGCGCCATCTTTTGGCCGCTAAACATAATAATTCTACCAGACTGTATCGTATTTCAGACATTCTAAAGTTATTATTATGTAATAATGGTGTAATGACAAATGGTAAATAATATACAGTCGAATGAATATTTGCACTGTGCATTTATATATATATATATATATATATATATATATATATATATATATATATATATATATATATATATATATATATATATGTGTGTGTGTGTGTGTGTGTGTGTGTGTTAGTGGAGTCCTATCATTTGAATTTCCAGTGAACTGTGGAGTGTTCCAAGGGAATGTGTTGTCACCTATGTTGTTTATCTTCCTCGTGGATTTTGTAATGCGTTGAACAGTTAGAGATGGTGAAGGATTGGACTGGATTGGTAATAGGAAATTAACTGACCCAGGGTATGCTGATGATGCTGGCCTTATTGGCAGAACACCACAAGATTTTCAATGCTTGCTTACTAGAATGCATGAAATATCAGGCGAGGTTTGGCTGAAGTTAAATAGAAGAAAGACAGAGATGACGAGAACGGAATATGTAATGAAAGAAGAAATATCACTGGATGGAGAAAAGATTACTGAGGTAGAATCATTTAAGTATTTAGGAACAATGATCTCCAATACAGGGTCTTTAGAATTAGAGTTTAGTGAAAGATTGAAAAAGCAAACAAGACAATGGCTAGGTTAAGTAAAAGTTGGAAATCAAATCGCCTGAAATTATATATAAAAATCAGGCTCTATATCAGTTTAGTGAGATCAGTGTTACTCTATGGACATGAGTTGTGGTATGACAATGAAACAATATCCAACAGATATAGTAGATTTGAGAACAAAGCCCTCAGAAGAATATTGGAAGTTAAATGGCAGGAAAGGATTAGAAATGAAACTATAAGAGAGATTATTCAAGTGCCGTACGTGGATGTGATCAAGATGAAGGGTAGATGGAGATGGTTTGGGCATGCTCTTCGCACTCCCCAGGAGAGATGAATTCACTAAACATTCAGCTGGGCTCCACAAGGCACTAGAAGAGTTGGAAGTATCAGGCCTACATGGCTGAGGACTATGAAGCGTGAAATAGATGATGATGGAGAATTATTGGAGTAAAAGCTCAAAATAGAGATCACTGGTGAAATCTATCAAATGTCCTTTGAGTCAATAAACATAGATGGAGAGATGATGATCTCTCTCTCTCTCTCTCTCTCTCTCTCTCTCTCTCTCTCTCTCTCTCTATAATGTTTGATGAGAATACAGAAATCTCTCTCTCTCTCTCTCTCTCTCTCTCTCTCTCTCTCTCTCTCTCTCTCTCTCGTAATAACAATCTTCTCTATGATGTTTGGTGAGAAACTAGAAATCTCTCTCTCTCTCTCTCTCTCTCTCTCTCTCTCTCTCTCTCTCTCTCTCTCTCGATGATACATATTCTTATTGAAAATACGTAATTCTCTATTAAAATAAAATACCGATGACGGTGTGATTTTAGTATTAAGAAGATATGAACCACATTTGCAGCCTTTAAAGTTATCCATTTTATTCTTCAAGTAAATCAGGAATGGAAATAAAAGTATTTGGATTTTAATATTGAGAGAGAGAGAGAGAGAGAGAGAGAGAGAGAGAGAGAGAGAGAGAGAGAGAGACTTCCCTCTTTTTATATATCGTTATATAATGACTAAATATACATATTTTATAACCATCACCTGTCTATTCTATGGTCAGCATCTGTTTCTATATCCAACACCAATCTATTCTTTATAACCAAAGTTGATCTGTTTCATTATTCATAAAAAATCTATTCCTCTATCATATAACCACCATCACCCTATTTTATATTCAGCATCAATTCTTATTTTATATCCATCAACAACCTCTATTGTATATCCTGTCTTAGAACCACCAGTCTTTATTTTATAACCAACACCAACATTAGTTGCTATTTGATAACCACCAGACTATTTTTTAACCAGCATCAGTTCCTACTTTTCCCCTTTGGAGCCCTTGGGCTTATAGCATTCTGCTTCTCCAGCTAGGGTTGTAACTTAGCTAATAATAATAATAATAATAATAATAATAATAATAATAATAATAATAATAATAACCACTCAGAATTACCACAGATCTGTTTCGTAACCAACATCACTTGCTATTTTATAACCAGTATCTCTCTGTTTTCCTTTCAGCTTCACCATGAGTTGCTCCGTCCTCCACCACGTGGAGGTGTGCGTCAAGGACGACAAAATCATGCCCCTCCTCTCCAAAGGTTTTGGCTTCACCCCTTTTGCATACCGTGTCACCCCTGCGGCGTCCAAACTAGCCCTGAAGAGTGGAAACTCTGTATTTGTTGTCGTAAGGAGGAACCAAAACGTTTGCCGTGGAATCAACAGTGAACCCACCAAAAATGACGGAGACAGCGGGGAAGCTGGCTCGCAGGACAGAGAACACTGGACCGTTTTCTGCTGTGAAGATGCTGCAACTCACACCATAGACTCGGTCTTCAACGTAGCCTTGGTTGTCAAAGACGTCGACGCCGTGACCCAAAAGGTTCGGTCTAAGGGAGGCCAGGTGTTAAGGGAAGCCACTAATCTGCTTGGTAAGATGGGTCAGGTCAGGTATTCCATAGTGAGGTCATGCTGCGGTAACATCGTTCACACCTTGATAGACAAATCAAAGTACGCTGGAGACTTCCTTCCCGGGTTTGAAACCATCGACGTTCATGGCGGAAAACCTGGCCTTATTCCAGCCAGTATCCTCAGAGACTTTTCTGAATCTCCAGATCTGTGGAATCTCCATGACAACTCATCTTCTTTTCTCCCACTTTCAACACACATCGACCACCTGACGTATGTTTGTGAAATCGGCAAGTCAAAAGAGTTGCTTTCTTGGTACGAATTCTGCTTTGGTATGAAGCGCTTCTTAGCTAATAGGTGGGTTTCTATCATTGCTATTTTTGTTTTTGTTGTTTTATTTCAAATGGAGCTTCTTCCCTCTATTACTCTTCAGATCTGATCATATTGATCAGTTGATAACATTGACCTCATATCTCCATATGAGTAACCTTGACTTACTTTTCAAGATTACATGCCAAAATATTAGCTTTCAAAATTGAATAACAGGGTGTATATAGTATTTGGAAATATTATCAATCCAGAAATTATGTTAACAGCACTCTAGGATAAACCAACAAACTTGGAAATTGTTGGATAGAATTTCCTGCAATGCTGATAAACATAGAATCAATGAAACTACTGTTGTGATGAAATATAGTCAGATGGTGGAATAGAAATGGTAGATTTCTATTTCTCAGGATTATAATTCATATAAAATACATAAATTAGATAAACAAACAAGCAAGAATTAAGACACTTGTATTACCCATAAGTGTGGGAATAATTAAACAGTAGGCCTAGTGTGATAAGTCTCGTGTGAAGAAACCAGCAAATAGGGACGCATTAAATGCTAACTCTGACCATTTTCCCTCACAGAGAAGAAAATGAAGAAGAGGGATTTGTACTGAGGGACAACATAGGCCTACGCTTGAAAGTGATGGAATACTGGAGATGTTCCGAGTCCGGACTCAAGTCTCCGCCTGATGGAGAGGACGACTCATCTCTGAAGTTGGTCATTGCCGAGCCCTTGCCGGAAGTTAGTAAGTAAATCAGGTATTATTTAGTTTTGTTTATAAAAGTTAAGTATATTTCCATACTGACTGAACAATTTAGAATGAAGGTAACAATATATATATATATATATATATATATATATATATATATATATATATATATATATATATATATATATATATATATATATATATATATATATATATATATATATATATATATATATACGGTATAATGATAAATTAAAATACTTAGAGTGAACCCTGAGCAGTTTTTCATGGGCTATCAATGCAAAGGCCCATGTCCCAACTACGCTTGGGGCGATCTACTTAACCGAATCGACTAGTTTCGTCTTATTACTTTCTCAAGAGTACTCTCATGATTCACTCTATATTTATATTTTCCCTGAGGTTCTTTTGCATATATATATATATATATATATATACATTATATATATAGTTTTTATAGTTTCTACATGAAAAATCTGTTTCAATATTGTTACCTGTCTTAAAATATTTTATTTTCATTTCTTATTACTTTTCATATGGTTCATCTATTTCCTTATTTCCTTTCCTCACTGGGCTATTCTACCCTGTTGGAACCCTTGGGATTATAGTATCCTGCTTTTCTAACTACGGTTGTAGCTTAGCTAATAATAATGCCGTGGGGGCATAACAACAATTAGAATAGTGCCAATGTATCCCTGCGTGTCGTCAAAGTGACTAAAAAGGACGGGACGAGGGGGTTGGGAACCCCCTCGCCCGTATTTTATATTCCTGTGGAATATTAAAAAGATGGAGCTGGGAGGAGAGTGACTGCTCCCCACATTCTAGTTTTGGGGTGTCTGAATGTGCGTGGATGTAGTACGATAGAGAGTAAAAGATGTGAGATTGGAAGTATGTTTAGGAATAGAAGGATGGATATATTGGCTTTGTATGAGACAAAGATAAAAGGGAAGGGTGAAGTAATGTTTGGTGAAGTGACTGGTAGAGTGTCTGGTATTGAAAGGTGAAGAACAAGAGAGGGTGTGAATTTATTGCTGAGCTAATGGATGACAAGTAAAGTAGTGGAATGGAAGGAAATATCATCTAGGTTAATGTGGATAAGGGTTAGGTTGGGTAGGGAATGTTGAGCTTTTGTTAGTGCGTATGGACCAGGTTTTGAGAAAAGTGAAGAAGAGCGGTAATAATTCTGGAATGAATTAACTAGGTGTGTAGAAGGACTGAGTAGAAGGCATCATGTAGTTGTCATGGGTGACTTGAATGCTAGAGTGGGTGCCGGAGAGGTAGAAGGTATCATTTGGAAGTATGGCATACAAGGGGAAAATGAGAGTGGTGAGAGACTGGTTGATACTGTATGTCAATTGAGTAAGAGCTAGTAATAAGTTGTAGTTTTTTTTTTAAATGAAAGATAACAAATATACATGGGTAAAAGTGGCAAATGGAAGCGTGATAGAATAGGCATTAATGGATTATGTGTTGATAACTAGAAAAATGTTTGGAAGATTGAAAGACATGCAAGTGTTTAGGGGTATGGCTAACATTATGTCTGATAATTTTTTGGTGGAAGGAAAATTAGTTGTAGCGAAAGAGTTGGGGAATAGAGTGGGGGAATGTAAAAGGGAGGTAGTGAAGGTTGAAGAGTTAATAAAACCAGAGGTAAAAAGTGAATATCACGAAAGGTTGGAAATGGCATATGACAGAGTGAAAGTGAGAGAAACTGGTAATTTAGAAGAGGAGTGGAAGTTAGTAAAATAAAATTTTGTTGGGATTGTAAGTGATGTGTGTGGCAAGAGGATTGTTGGAGGCAGCATGAGGAAGGGCAGTGAATGGTGGAATGAAGGAGTGAAGGTGAAAGTGGAAGAGATAAAGAGGGCATTTGAAGAATGGCTGCAGAGTAATAGTGTAGAGAAGTATGAAAGATATAGAGAGAAAAATGTGGAAGTAAAATGTAAGGTAGCTGAGGCAAAGAGGGCAGCTTACTGGAGATGGAGTCCGGGTTTGAGTCGTTCATACAAAGAGAATAAGAAGAAGTTTTGAAAAGAAGTGAAGAGAGTAAGGAAGGGGGGTTCGAGAATTGAAGAAGCAGTGAAAGATGGAAATGGAAGGTTGTTAAAAGGAGAGGAGGCAAGGAAAAGGTGGGCGGAATATTTTGAAAGTTTACTGAATGCTGAGGATAATAGGGAGG
Organism: Palaemon carinicauda; assembly: GCF_036898095.1. Classification (NCBI taxonomy): domain Eukaryota; kingdom Metazoa; phylum Arthropoda; class Malacostraca; order Decapoda; family Palaemonidae; genus Palaemon; species Palaemon carinicauda. The sequence continues at coordinate 71,800,676 of NC_090760.1, read as the reverse complement.
CAGATATAATTGCTGCTGCAGGTGTTGAGGTGTCAGTGATGGGAAATGAGAATGAGAGAGATTACAAGAGAGGAAGTGATGAGAGCACTAGATGAAACGTGAGTAGGAGTAGCACCTGGTATGGATAGTGTGAGGACTGAGATGTTAAATGAAGGGGGTGTAACTGTACTTGAATGTTTGGTGAGATTGCTTAATATGCGTTTTATGTTGTAAATGGCACCAGTAGACTGTGTGTGTGCGTATATTGTTGAGTGTGGTTGGAAAAGTGTATGGCAGAGTACTAATTAATGGGATTAAGGATAAAACAGAGAATGCAATCTTAGAAGTACAGGGTGGTTTTAGAAGAGGTAGGGGTTGTATGAATCAGATTTTTACAGTTAGGCAGATGTGCGAGAAATATTTAACAAAAGGTTAGGAGGTGTATGTTGTGTTTGTGGATCTGGAGAAAGCATATGATAGAATTGATAAGGAAGCAATGAGGAATGTGATTAAGTTATATGGAAGGTTGTTGCAAGTAGAGAAGAGTTTCTACGTAGGTAGTAAAGCATGTGTTAGGATAGGAAATGAAGTGAGCAATTGGTTTCCGGTGAGAGTTGGGCTGAGATAGGGATGTGTGATGTCACCATGGTTGTTCAATTTGTTTGTTGATGGAGTGGTGAGAGAGGTGAATGCTCGAGTACTTGGTCGAGGACTTAAACTGATAGACGAGAGTCATCATGAATGGGAGGCAAATCAGTTGTTGTTTGCAGATGATACTGTACTGGTTGTAGACTTGGAAGAGAAGCTTGGTCGATTAGTGACAGAGTTTGGAAGTGTATGTGAGAGAAGGAAGTTGAGAGTTAATGTGGGTGAGAGTAAGGTTATGAGATGTGCGAGAAGGGAAGGTGGTGCAAGGTTGAATGTCATGTTGAATGGAGAGTTAGTTGGAGAAGTAGATCAGTTTAAGTACTTGGGGTCTGTTGTTACAGCAAATGGTGGAGTGGAAGCAGATGTACGTCAGAGAGTGAATGAAAGATGCAAAGTGTTAGGGGCAGTGAAGGGAGTGGTAAAGAATAGAGGGGTAGGCATGGATGTAAAGAGACCTCTGTATGAGAAAGTGATTACACCAACTGTGATGTATAGATCGGAGTTGTGGGGAATGGAAGTGACGGAGAGACAGAAATTGAATGGGTTTGAGATGAAGTGTTTGAGGAGTATGGCTGGTGTATCTCGATTAGATAGGTTTTAGGAACGAAGTAGTGAGTGTGAGAACGGGTGTAAGAAATGAGTTAGCAGCTAGAGTGGATATGAATGTGTTGAGGTCTTTTGGCCATGTTGAGAGAATAGAAAGTAGCTGTCTGCTAAAAAATGGTGATGAATACAAGAGTTGATGGAAGAAGTACAAGAGGAAGGCCAAGGTTTGAGTGAATGGATGGAGTGAAGAAAGCTCTGGGTGATAGGAGGATAGATGTGAGAGGCAAGAGAGCGTGCTAGAAATAGCAATGAATGGCGAGCGATCTTGTTACAGTTCCAGTAGGCCCTGCTGCTTCCTTCGGTCGCCTGGGTGACCACGGAGGTAGCAACAGTAGGGGATTCAGTTTATGAAACTTCATTTTTTGTGGATAATGTGGGAGGGTGGGCTGTGGCACCCTAGCAGTACCAGCCAAACTCGGCTGAATCCCTCGTCAGGCTGGGAGGAGCGGAGAGAGAAAGGGTCCCCTTTTGGTCCTTTGTTTGATGTCTGCTAAACCCCGAAAGGGGTAAATGCCTTGGTAAATATATATATATATATATATATATATATATATATATATATATATATAATATATATATATATATATATATATATATATATATATACACTGTATATATATATATATATATATATATATATATATATATATATATATATATATATATATATATATATATATAATTAACTTCTTTTTTAGGTGACAGTCATGTAGACAAATTTCTAAAAGCTCACAGAGGACCCGGAGTACAGCACATCGGTCTACACACACCGACCATGGTTGCCACCGTCGAATTCATGGCTAGAAATGGAGTAGTCTTTAGAAAGGCTCCCCCAACTTATTACGAGGAGGTAATTTTGATATTCTGTCAATAATAGTGACTGAAATTGATTAAATTATATCTTTTCATAGCTGGAATATATCATGGTTACTTATTTATAGTTTATTAACAAAATTAGCTTAGAAATCAAAGTCTGTTTGCTAAATTAGATGATTTATAGCAACACTTTTACAAATCGAACAATGTCATCGCGTATCTGGGACATGTTACAAACAATTAATCATAATTCAGTTGTATGTACATGATAATCGTGGAATTGAAAATTAATGTGTTTTTAGAATGGCTTATATTGAACGATGTAAAGTGAAGTTATGAAGAATTAGTTCCTGTCGTTATTTTACTTCAACACAAAAGCAAATAAATACGTTAAGCCTCTAGACCTACATTCAATCTTTCCCAGGTCAAAGGGAATAGGCCTATCACGTGCTTGTTTTGGTCTAAAAGCTCAGCTTATTTTAGCACCATGTTTAAGATCTAAGAAGCAAAAAGTTCCATTTCATTTTCACAAGTTTTAGAGAAAATTCTTGAAAATAAACCTTTAGTTATTACTAGTCCTATACACAGTTTTCTTCTTTATTTGAGAGCTTATAAATAATGTTAGACTTAGTTTTATCTTTTTTCTTCAATTTGAGGTATCAAAAATAGTAAGCTTATATCAATACTTCATTTAAGATCTCAGAACTATTGTTTTATATAGTTTTATTTCTCATCTGAGATATTAGAAATGATACTAGGCCTAGTGTTTTCATTTGAGATCTTAGAAATTTCACATTACATAAAGTAGTTTCACAAACTATTAAATCACACAAGTTTCTCAATTGAGGTGAAATTGGTGAAAGATATGCCTACTGTGAAAGAAGTAGGAATATTAACTGTTTCATGGCGTAACATGGCTCTGTTCTCTTCACAGGGCGTAAAATTAGAGGAAATTGTAGACGCAGGTCACGCAGATGAGTTGAAGCTATTCAAGGAACTGGGAGTTCTTCTGGACACAGAGGCTGATATCTTCACAGATGATATAAATGACAGAAATAAGAAGAGGTAGGCCTAATGACAAAAAAAAAAAAAATGTGTTTAAGATGCTCAAAGCTACTGTTAAAGTCATGATTTTCCTTCGTTTCAAAGTGATCAAAACATTAATAAATTTATTTAATAATATATCATTACAGTGAAAATAGATTTATTAGAGTATATTAAACTGTAATCCCAATAGGGTTTATGAAATGAAAATTTTCAGTAGACTCATCTTTGACAAAAATGTCATTGCATGTAAAGTCAGTTCCCACTCAGTATAATATAAATTAATCTAATATAATATTATCGTGAAACTGAATTTATTTAGAGCATATAAAACTTTAATCTCAATGAGATTTATCAATTAATGGAATTTTTTCTATAAACTTATCTTTGATACAACAAAAGGTCACTACAGTATTTGCAAAGCTATACTTTCCACTCAGTATATTATACATTTTAGAGAGCATATTTTTCCATTAATGTATACCTAATACATTTTTTTCCCCAGCTATCTGATGCAAGTATTTACTGGACCAATATTCGACGAAGACACCTTCTTCCTGGAAGTCATTCAGCGAAGAGGAGCGAGAGGTTTCGGTGCTGGAAATATCACTGCTCTGGCTAGGTCTATATTGTTACACAATCAGAGACAATGAAATACACTTTTAAGAGACAACGAAATAACCATTAAAAGTAGATTTACCAGTCCTATGAGACAAGCTCAACTGTTTTAGAGCTTCGGATAAGGGTCTTTCTTTCACGATAGGCCTAACAGATCAAGAAGAAAGCCTTTCTCTTTCTGACATAGCACACAAAATTTAAAATTTAAGTCATGAAATTTATGAAATTGGGAACAAGTTTTGTCGGATTGCATTTCTTGAATCGGATCCGGGTTCCTGTAGGCCTATAGACTATCTTATTGTAGGACTACACAGTATTATCCAGAATTGCTATGGACATTGTTGTTGATAATCAGTCTTAAAAATTGAGAGATACATTTGTGACTTTATAAAGGTTCAAGTATTCAATTGACTGAAAAAAAATCTTGCATTTCATTATCCTGAACACACGTAGGCCTATTTCATTAGTTTTCTCAGAAATATATTGGTGCCAAGGTTATGTCGCTCATGGATGGCAGAGGCAAGTGCAGGGCAATAACCAAGAGACTGAATATATATATATATATATATATATATATATATATATATATATATATATATATATATATATATATATATATATACATATATATATATATATATATATATATATATATATATATATATATATATATATATAGCTAGTAAGTTGGCCAGGGCACCAGCCACCCATTGAAATACTACCGGTAGAGAGTTATGGATCCTTTGGCTGGGCAGACAGTAGGCTACTACTGTACATAGGATCCTTCTCTCTGGTTACGGTTCATTTTCCTTTCACCTACACATACACGGAATAGTCTGGCCTATTCTTTACATATTCTCCTTTGTCCTCATACACCTGACAACACAAAGATCACCAAACAATTCTTTTTCTCTCTGCAATCGTTCAGTGGCCACTTTCCTCTTAGTAAGGGTAGAAGAGACTCTTTAGCCATAGTAAGCAGCTCTTCTAGGAGAAGGACACTCCAAAATCAAACTATTGTTCTCTATTCTTGGGTAGTGCCATAGCCTCTGTACCATGGCCTTCCACTGTCTTGGATTAGGGTTCTCTTTCTTGAGGGTACACTCGGGCACACTATTATATCTTATTTCTCTTCCTCTTTTTTTGTTAAAGTTTTTTTTATAGTTTTTATAGGAAATATTCATTTTAATGTTGTTACTGTTATTTTATTTTCATTTTTTTCCTTTCCTCACTGGGCTATTTTCCCTGTTGAAGCCCCTGGGCTTATAGCATCCTGCTTTTCAAACTAGGGTTGTAACTTAGCAAGTAATATATATATATATATATATATATATATATATATATATATATATATATAATGTGTGTGTGTATGTATATTCAGTGTCCAATCCCTATCCCCATAAGCTAGGACCAGGAACAGCCGGGCAATGGCTGCTGATGACTCAGCAGGTAGACTTGTAGTCAACATCCCTAGCCCACAAGAGAGAGAGAGAGAGAGAGAGAGAGAGAGAGAGAGAGAGAGAGAGAGAGAGAGAGAGAGAGAGAGAGAGAGAGAGAGAGAGAGAGAGAGAGAGAGAGATAGTTCGTTCTCTTTAAAAATTTTAAGCATCAATGACCAAATTAATCACCTTTAGGCGAATCATAAAATCTATGATTTAGTTTGGCTCTTTTAGAATTTAAAATAAATTTTATAATAAAAAAGTAATTATAAAGAGATTAAATAATAATAATTTATGCTAATTATGTGATTATGGTAAATTTCAAAGTACTGAGAACAACACCGTAAAGCACGTAACAATTTCTGCAATTTCTTTCTACGTAATTTGCCATTTTTGGAAAGCATACTAACACTTACCACAATTATTTGTAAGTAAAAATTATTATCATTATTAGTTATTTTGAAATTATATGTAATTCACTAATTAGAAACCTATTTTTTAATTTTTAAAGCTACGGTAGGCTGTTACAGGCAATTCAGGGAGTAGATTCTCTCAACAAAATGCAAAAAATCCACAAGTGGTAATTGCAATGGTAAATAGATGACAGTTTATTTTCTAGCTTTATAAAGATTGGGAAAATATTTTCTATATTGTCATTTTCTTTTATTTTGGTACCGTAAAGTATAGATTTGATTGGGTTAGGCTAATATTGTATAAGTCAGAGATACTATAATGTACACCAATTCTGTAATGACAAATGTTTCCTTGGTAAAACTATAGTTATGGACAGAACAGCATTTTGAGCTGAAAATTGTTTTTCCTGTAGTAAATAATGTGCTTTCACTGAATTTGACCTTCATTTTAACAGCAAATAAACCAAAAATCCGTTATACCGTCTAAGAACAGGGATATTTTTAGAAATCAAATGGTTTTTGCTCCGCCATGCGCTCGCTTTCCTCGCGTTAAAAGAAAAACATTAAGCTCCTTTGTACAGGCAAGCGTTACATTCTGAGGTGTGCACGCTAACCCTATTGATTAATATTTCTTAGATAATAAAGTATTTATTTGTAGTGAAAATAAGTGTCATATTCGAAGAAAACTGACATTTATCTTTAGGAAACAACTGTTTGTTCCATAACTGGAATACAAACCTACAATATATATTTAAGGGTATTACTTTCGGCCTAGCTGAAATGACGAGCCATTTAAATTTACCTTTTACTTTGATGGCTGCTTTTCCAGTCCCATACAGCAAGGGAACCCCACTCCCTACAGGACCTCCACTGTCGTTTTACCTTGTTCGTTCAGAGTATTTAACATTTCATATCACGTATTGTTCATTTACTGTTAAATCGTCACTGTTTTATGACTGTTGAAATAAGAAAGTCTCCAGTTTCCTCTTGAAAGCCTTAATGTCTTCAATCATTTGAATGTTTCGTGGGAGCTTATTATTTAGTCTCGGGGCTGCATATTTAAAAGCTCTGGAGCCTAAAGTAGACATAAATCTAGGTTCCAACAGTTTGAAGCCATCTGTAACTATTCTCGTGTCGACACGATTAGTTGGCTGCGCAATATGTAGCAATTCTTTGAAGTATTTTGGACAATCGGTTCTGATAACTTTGTGGGTTATTGTACATATTTTAAATTCAATTCTTGCTTTAATCGGCAGCCAGTGTAAATCAATTAGTATAAGGGTGATCCTTTCTCTAGGTGGGACACCTTTTATCAGTCTTGCTCCTCTGTTTATTATGTTTTGTAATTTCTTGAGTTGCACTTTTGGTAAATTGTAATAGATAGAGTTGCAGTAGTCAATCCTGGTAATAACAGGTTATCACAAGTTTCTTTACAGAATTTTTGTCCAGGTACTTTTTTATAAACGCAATTTGTTCCGTAACCGAAATACAAACCATGCTATTTACATTGGGTTTACCTTTTGGCGTAGCTGAAATGACGAGCCAATAGTTTTTAACGAGGGTTAACTACCGCGGGCCCGCGCTAGTTAGCGGGGGTAGGGGAAGGGATAGCTTGCTACCCCTCCTCCCCACACACCGGTGATTTGCTTCACTTCACTTTTGGCTCCGGTGATGAACAGACAAGTCTGTCCATCGTCCTCATTGACAGCCTTTAATCTTTTTCTGCTTTTTCTTTCAGTTTGTGTGTGTGTGTTAGAAGTTGACCACCTTTATTGTTCGCTATGCGCAAGTGCCCTGGAATTGCCGGCCGCCCTTGTGGTACTTTTATGTTGGCCGTGGACACTGATCCTCACACCCTTTGCCCGCAGTGTCGAGGCCGACGGTGTGATCAGGAAAATAAGTGTAGTGAGTGCAGGGAGTGATCTGCCTCCCTGTGGGAGAGGTTTGGCGGCCGGCGTAAGAAGAATTCCAAGAGAGACCGTTCTCCTTCCGGGGTTGCCTTGAAGGAGGAAGGTTCTCGGGACTCTTCTTTCGCCGCCCAAACCTCCTCCGAAGCTCCCCCTCGTTCGGCTCCTAAGGAGAGTCGGCCGAGTGGGAGCGCAGGCCCTAGTGCTGTTTCCCGACCTTGGGTTGGGGGAGAGGGCATCGCCTCCCATAGCGGGGCGGTTCCTCCTCCTCCTCCGGGGGAGGTTATTGATGAATCTTTGTCTAACGATGATCTTTTTCAGATTTGGGCTTCCCTGGGGCTTAAGGGCCTGCCCTCCAGGGTAGCCCTGATTGACCTTGTCCAGTTAGGGGCTGCTGTTAAGCAGTCGCTGGTGATAGCAGAGGTAGATCCTCTGTCTATCGTCTACGTCGTGGTGACAGAGGCTTCCGACGTGGCGGGTCAATCCTCTGCAGGTGCAGTTGTGGATGTTGGTGCTGACGGCTCTCCTCCCCCTTCCGTATAGTACATCCTTCGAAGGGGGAAGGGAGTCCCGCGGGCTCTTCTGCTGTCCAGCCTCCTTCTAAGGGGAGTGCTTTGACTGAGACTCCCCTTCAGAGGACTGATGGTCTTGACGATCTTCTTCGTGGCCGCCTTCGCCGTAAGGCTCACTGTCCACTGCGTCGCAAGGGCCTCCCGTCTCCTTATAAGGGTGTTAAGAGGCGCCTTTTTGGATCTTCTCCTTCTTCCTCCGAAGGGGACTCTCCTCGCCGTAAACAGCCTGCAGCTCCAGCTTCCTTAGACCTCTCTGGGGATCGGTCTCCTACGCCTTCCAGACCTTCTACTTCTGGGGCAGATGTTCAGCAACCTGACGTCGTCACCCGACGGGCAATGGTCCCTTCGGGGCAAAGGGATTCTTCCCTTGCGCGTGCAGTGTTAGCACACAGGGGCTCTCCTGCTCGTCAGCGCTCTCCTGTTCGTCAGCGATCTCCTGATGATCGCCCCTCTTCTCGCCAGCGCTCTCCTGAGGACATCCTTCAACCTGTTGTTCCTGTTGAGCGCCCAGCGCGCCAGCGTTCCCCTGCTCGCCCTTCTGCAGTGTTAGCGCACAGGCGCTCTCCTGCTCGTCAGTGCTCTTCTGACCGTCAGAGCTCTCCTGTTCGTCAGTGCTCTCCTGTTCGTCAGCGCTCTTCTGAGGACCATTTCCCCACTGCTCGCCAGCGCTCCCCTGTGGTCTCCGAATATCCTGCAGTTCCTGTTGTGCGCCCCGCGCGCCATCAGTCTCCTGAGCGCCCTTGCGATCCTCAGCTTGTTCCTGCACAACATCGCTCGCATTCTCCAGCGCGTTTCTAAAACGCACGTACTCCCACGCGCCTCCTGTTCTTGTTCGTGAACGTTCGCCTTTGCGCCCTGCGCCGACTGTTCCCTCACAGGATTCCCCGCGTCGCCCTCTTGCTTGCCAGCGATCACCAGCTCGCCAGCGATCACAGACGATTCAACAATTGCCTGCTCGTCCGTGTTCTCCTGCGCGTCAGCGATCACCTGAACATCGGCGATCTCCAGACCGCCCGCGTGACCTATCGCCTGCGCGCAAGCGTTCTCCAACGCGCCGTCGCCCAGAAGATCTGGAAGGACATGGGTCGCCCTGTGTTAGCTCGCCCTCGCGCGGTCGTTCGCCTACGCTATCTACGTGCTATCGCTCGCCAACGTGTCACCATGCGCCAACGCGCCATCGTTCGCCTGTGCGCCAGCGTTCACCAGCGCGCCACCGATCGCCTGCTCGCAATCGCTCTCCCACGCGCTACAGGTCTCCTGACCAACGTCGTCAGCGATCTTCGGAGCGTTCGCGCTCGCCCACGCGTCAACACGCTCTCTCGCCGACGCGCCAACGCGTTCGTTCACCGGCTCGCCCACGCGCTCGTTCGCCTGTACGCCCTCGCACCCACTCGCCCGCGTAACCGCTCACCTGCGCGACCACTCGCCTGCTCGCCTGCGCGCCCATTCGCGTTACGCGCGACCACCGTTCGCGCCGAATTTCGCAGCCCGTGACAGCAGCAGGAACGCGTGTCGCCAGACCGCGCTCAGGATCGCCTCCACCAAAGCGCGGGGCTCTTGTGCAGGACAGGGAAGACACTTCAGAGAGGTCAGTGCGTCTTTCTTCCCCTTTTCCTTTTCAGGCAGGTCCAGTGGTGTCCACTCCGAAGGATCTCCCGATCCCCTTCCCTCCAGCGGGGATTTTGGACTCTGTGTCCGTGGAGCAACAGACTTGGTTTGGTCCTCTGATGCGGGCGTTAGTGAAGGCTATGAAGCCAGCACTCGCCGATCAGGGTCACAAGCCAACGACTGCCTCACCTCCGCTGAAGAGAAGGAGAGGAGTGGACTTCGTGGTGACTTCCCCCAGGGAGAAGTTGGTTCCTAAGAGGTCTGTCGGGAAGGCCCCATCCCCTTCGCAGGCGTTTTCTCCTTCTCCCATGGACGAGGCTTTTCCGTCCTCGGGTGAGTCCAGTGAGGTGTTAGTCTCCCCCTTGGCACCAAGGGGGGAGCCTTCTCTTCATGGAGGAGAATCGTCTTGCGCGGAAGGGGCTCTCCGAACCTCTTTGTTGGGATCCTGTATCCCTCCCAGGAGGGAACCCAAGGACTCCCAAGACCATCCCGAAATCGTCTTCAAGGATTCGCCAGGAACCCGCTGCTCCCCGGGAGAACGTCCACGCTTCGCCCCAGGAAGAGATTCCAGGGACGGTAGACTTAGCTGCCAGCCCGCAAGGAGGAGACCAGCAGGAATCTGAACATGCCTTCTGGCAGGTCCTGAGCCTGATGAGGCAACTCAACAGGTTCATGGATCCCGTGATGGCCCCCCGAGAAGGCAAGGACACGGTCCTGGACCAAGTGTTCGATGTTCAGAAGGCCCCTAAGACCAGTGCGGCTCTGCCCTGGTCTCGGGGATTGAAGAGTGCCAGAGCCAGGGCCAATGCCCAACTCGCGATTCTTGCCTCCTCCAGTCGTTCCTCTGCCGGGAACAAACTCATCCCACCTCCTCGTCTCCAGCCGAGGAGGTATTTTGAGATCTTGGGTGAGTCTAGTCTCGCTCTTCCTCTCCATCACTCCGTAGAAGAGCTGGCTAAGGGAGTTCCTTTCGAGAAGCTCTCCGCCCGGCAGGTATCGTTCTCGGCGTCGGAGATCCTGAACCATGAGAAGGTCGCGAAGTGCGCCATGCAGGCCACTTCGTGGCTGGATATATGGCTAGGAACTCTGGCCATCCTATTGCGCTCCGAGGACTTGTCTAAGGAGACCAATAGGAAGGCCCTGGAGACCTTTATACTCTCGGGCACCCGCTCCATCGAGTTCCTGGCGCACCTGGTCACCACCCTGTGGGCCAACTCGGTATTGAAGCGGCGCGATGCGGTGACCGAGAGGTTCCACCCGAAGGTCCCCGCCGTGGATGTCTGTAGGCTCAGACATGCTTCCCTCCTTGGGGAGAATCTGTTGGAGCCACAGGATATGGAGCGAACGGCTGAGAGGTGGAGGAAATCTAGCCAGGACTCCCTCCTCCATAGGGCCCTTACAGCTCGGCCCTATAAGCCTCCAGCTCCGCAGCAACAGCAGCAGCAGTCTCGTAAGGCACCGAAGCAGGCACCGGCAGCTAAGAAAGTGGTGTCTAAGCCCCAGCCCTTTCCAGCCAAGGTCAAGAGGGGCGGTAAGTCCTCCAGGGGAGGCAAGACTCCTAGAGGGAGCGGCCGCGGCTGCAAACACTAGGAGTGGCAATCCCCCCGTGTGTCCACCTGTGGGGGGATGCCTTCGGCGTTGCGTGCACAGGTGGCAGCAACACGGGGCCGATGCTTGGACGGTTTCGGTGATCGGCCAAGGCTATCGCATCCCGTTCATAATATCTCAACCTCCCCTGACAGCGAATCCAGTGTCGTTGAGCTCCTATGCCATGGGATCGGTAAAGGGGCTAGCCCTTTGAGCAGAAGTCGAGACCATGCTCAAGAAGGATGCTCTCCTGGAGGTCGTCGACGGCTCCCCAGGCTTCTTCAGTCGACTTTCTTGTAAAGAAGGCGTCTGGAGGCTGGAGACCTGTCATCGACCTCTCGGCTCTGAACGGGTTTGTCAAGCAAACTCGGTTCAGCATGGAGACAGCGGACACGGTCAGACTTGCGGTGAGACCTCTAGACTTCATGTGCACACTGGATCTAAAGGACGCGTACTTCCAGATCCCAATCCATCCGTCTTCCAGGAAGTACTTGAGATTTTGCCTAGACGACAAGATCTACCAGTTCAAGGTGCTGTGTTTCGGTCTCTCCACAGCACCTCAGGTGTTCACCAGAGTGTATACCCTGATTTCATCTTGGGCGCACAGGAACGGCATCCGTCTCCTTCGTTATCTGGACGACTGGCTGATCCTAGCAGACTCGGAGTCGATCCTTCTTCGACACCGAGACAGGCTTCTGAGTCTTTGCCAGGATCTGGGGATTGTGGTAAACCTCGAGAAGTCCTCTCTGCAGCCGTCCCAACGACTGGTTTATCTAGGCATGCTGATAGACACCAATCTCCACAAAGCCTTTCCATTAGACGACAGGATAGCAAGGCTGAGGAGAGTGGCGGAACCCTTCCTCAGGCGAGAAGAGCTTCCCGCCCAATCGTGGTTGCGTCTCTTAGGTCACCTGTTCACCCTGGCTCGTCTGGTTCCAAACGGCCGCCTCAGGATGAGATCCCTGCAGTGGCGGCTCAAGTCCCGGTGGAATCAAGGATCCGATTCCCCGGACGTTCAGGTCCCGATAGGATCTTTGGAACGGACGGACCTGCGGTGGTGGCTGGTCGACGAGAACCTGCGGAAGGGAGTGAGTCTACTCGTCCTCACCCCGGAATTGACACTGTTTTCGGACGCGTCAAAATAAGGGTGGGGGGCGCACGTTCTGAACCAGAGGACCTCAGGCACATCAACCTGCTAGAGTTGAAGGCCGTCTTTCTGGCTCTTCAGCAGTTCCAACGGTCCCTGGCGGGTCACTCCGTGGTGGTGATGAGCGACAACACCACGGTAGTGGCTTATATCAACAAGCAGGGAGGCACTTTTTCGCAGCAGCTATCCCATCTTGCAGTAGAGATTCTGAGGTGGACCGAAGTCCACTCGATAACACTATCAGCTCGCTTCTTTCCTGGCAAGAGGAATGTGCTCGCCGACAGTCTGAGCAGGGCCTCTCAGATAGTGAGTACCGAGTGGTCTTTGGATCCTCAGATAGCCAACAAAGTCCTGACTTTGTGGGGCTTCCCGACCGTGGACCTGTTCGCGACAGCGTTGAATTTCAAGCTGCCTCTGTACTGCTACCCAGTCCCGGACCCCAAGGCTCTCTGGCAAGATGCTTTCCAGCAACGGTGGGACAACGTCGACGTGTACGCCTTCCCACCGTTCTGTCTGATGAGAAGGGTGCTCAACAGGACCAGACTATCGGTCAACTGTTCGATGACTCTGGTAGCTCCGCTATGGTATCACGCGGAATGGTTCCCGGACCTTCTGCAGCTCCTAACGGAGCTTCCGAGAGAACTTCCTCCACGACACGAGCTTCTCAGACAACCCCACTCCAACATCCCTCACAAGGCCGTGGCCTCGCTTCGGCTTCACGCCTGGAGACTGTCCAGCGTCTCCTCACGGAGAGAGGCTTTTCGTAACAGGTTGCGGAGAGAATGTCTCGGCACCTGCGAAAGTCCTCTGAGGGAGTCTACCAGGCGAAGTGGAGAGTCTTTTGTGGTTGGTGTCGTGGGAGGGGTATCTCTCCACTCGATGCCACTATTCCAGCAATAGCAGAGTTCCTCGTATATCTGCGGGAGGAAATGCGCCTTTCTGTCTCGGCAGTGAAAGGCTATCGCTCAGCCTTAAGCTTGGCTTTCAGGCTGAAAGGCGTGGACATTTCTTCCTCGCTGGAACTCTCTCTACTCATACGTAGCTATGAGCTTACCTGCCCCCTGTCGGAAGTGAGACCTCCTCCTTGGAACGTGGTTCGGGTCCTCAGGGCTCTTAAAAGACCTCCCTTCGAACCATTACGCCAGGCCTCCGATCGCCACCTGTCTTGGAAGACGGCTTTCCTGCTCGCTTTGGCTTCGGCCAAGCAGGTTAGTGAACTTCATGGTCTCTCGTACGACATCGCCCATTGAAGGGGATGGGGGGAGGTAACGTTCAGGTTTGTCCCTGAGTTTGTTGCCAAGACTCAGAATCCTGGGGTGCCGGATCCTCGGTTCGACTTTCAGGATCGCGAGTCTCCGCTCTGTAACAAGCGACCCAGACCAGCTGCTACTATGTCCAGTGAGGTGTCTGAGGTACTACTTGAAGAGAACAGCTGCAGTCCGTCCTCAAGTGCGAGCATTGTTTGTAAGCACAGGCAGGACGAAGAGGAGGGTCACCAGGAACACCATCTCGGCTTGGATTCGAAGGGTTATCCACCACGCCTTGAATCCAGACCCTCCTCCGTCACGTCGCCCTAGGGCACACGATGTCAGGGGTGTTACTACGTCCCTGGCCTTCAAGAGAAACTTCTCTGTGACGCAGGTGCTTCAAGCTGGGGTCTGGAAGCGTCAGACGACCTTCACAGCCCACTACCTGCAGGACGTGACCCACAGGAGCCTCGATACATTTTCTATCGGCCCTGTGGTGGCTGCACAACAGCTGGTCTAACCTCAGGCTCCTTTATGGACAAGTAGCAGTAGGTTGAGGGCGTTGTTACCCGGTTTTAGTCTGCGTGAATGAAAGAGTATGTCTGACCCTTACTTCTTTCTTCATTCTCCCCTCTCTTGGGGAAGCAGCATCCTGGTCTTCGCATAGCTGACCTCGACCTCTGCAGGTAACCCATGCTTCCTTGTGCTCCTAGTATTAAGCTTAATACTGTTGCGTCCCCCATACCCTGACGAGGTGGTATTGGGAACGCCCTATCCTAGATTCCTATCTAAAGGTCTCAAGGTCAACTTCATAGGACGAGTCACACTTTCCTCCACACACAACTTATGTAGGCCACTCGTTCCTAGCGAAGCAAGGAACTTGTGAGGAGCAGGGGCTCCTTCTCTCAAGTGCTACTCACTGAGGGGCGGAGTCCCCAGGCAAAGCTGAAGTCAGTAAGGCTGGGGACTTTCCACCCTTCCTAAGTGGTAAGTCACCCAATGTAAATAGCGTGGTTTGTATTTCGGTTACGGAACAAATGACAAATTCGGAGATAATTTGTATTTTTCCTAACCATACAAACCTTAGCTATTTACACATATTTGCCCGCCAGCCCTGGCCCCCAAGTCAAGTCCTACCTCGAAGTGAAGTGAAGCAAATCACCGGTGTGTGGGGGGGGAGGGGTAGCAAGCTATCCCTTCCCCTACCCCCGCTAACTAGCGCGGGGGTAGTTAACCCTCGTTAAAAACTATTGGCTCGTCATTTCAGCTACGCCGAAAGGTAAACCCAATGTAAATAGCTAAGGTTTGTATGGTTAGGAAAAATACAAATTATCTCCGAATTTGTCATATTTCTTAGATGATAACCAGCAGTTTTTATTACATTATTTATTTGGGCATTTAGAGACAAGTTACAGTCAAGAAATACACCTAGATCTCGAACTTTATTAGATATCGGCACCGAGTCATTATTTATGTTCATTTGAATATTACTTAAGTTCCTCACGCTGTTTCTCTTGCCCACCACCATGAATTCAGTTCTGTTTTCATTTAATTTTAGTTGTTATCTACACATATACCGTTAGTTAATGGGGGTAGGGGGGGTAGCTTGCTACCGCTCCCACTTGCACACCGGTGATTTAGTCTACCTTTGCTTTTGGCTCGGATGGTGTACGGTCGTTGCTGGTCCTCATCCTTCAATCTTTTGTGCTTTTTCTTTGTGTTAGTCTGTGTGTTGACTTCTCCAATGGCCGGCCCTGCGGAACCTATATGTCGGCAGTGGAGACCGATCGCCACACCCTTTGTCCCACCTGCAGAGGTCAACAGTGTGATAGTAACAACCAGTGTAGTGAGTGTTGGGAGTGGTCTGCCTCCCAGTGGGAGAGGTTTGGGCGACGACGGAAGGAGAAGTCTACGCGGGATATTTCTCTTTCAAAGGTTCCTTTGAAGGAGGAAAAACCCAAGGCCTCTTCTGTCTCCCGAAGCTCCTACTCATTCAGTCTATTCTGAGAGACCGTTGAGTAGTAGCGTAGACCCTTTTAATTGTGGCCATCCCTGGTCCTCGACAGATGGTGTTGCTTCCCCTAGCGAAGCTGCCCCACCTCTCCCCCCGGGTGAGGGCTTGTCTATGTCTTCTGTTTTACAGGTTTGGTAGTCCTTGGGGCTTCCGGGTCCACCCTCCAAGGACTCCTTGCTGCAGTTCATCCTCCAGGGTGCAAGTGTGCAGCTGTCGTTGTCAACTTCAGAGGTAGATCCTCTTGCGCTCGTCATTGTCGTGGTGTCAGAGGTGTCTTCTGTGGTTTGTGCCGATGACCCTGCCCCTCCAAGACTCTCCAGCTGGTGCTGCCGACTTAGTTTCCCCCGTTCCTGATCATCCATCGAGGGGGAAACTTAGTCCTACGTCTGTCTCTCTTGTGAGTTTTTCTCCCCTTCATGGGAGTTCTCTCTTAGAGACTCCTCTTCGGAGGACTGCTGATGCTCATGGTCAGCTTGCTGATCCAACAGCCCCCTAGAAGGCGTCTCCGTTTCAGAGCTTGCCCTCCGCTTTGCCTTAGTGGTCATCCTTCACCTTCAGTGAAAAGGTGCCTCTTCGGCACTTCAGCCTCATCGCAGCCGTCCCTGCAGACGAGTCTCCACTTCAGTCGTCTCCTGGCCCTCGACCTTCGCCTGTTCCTGGACCTTCTTCCGACAATGCTGCTGCTAGTCCTCGGACTTCAGTCCTGGACTCTTCTGTAGATCATTCGCGATCTCTTTCGGTGGATGTTTTCCCTTCTGAAGGGCACATCCCTGTTCATGTGCTTCTTACCAGCCGACTTACCATCACCGTTCCTGTCTTCGGTACAGCCTCCTCAGGCCCTATCTAAGCATGCAGCTGCGCGCCAACGCTCTTCAGCTCACCAGCGCCCTGCAGTGCACCAGCGCTCACCAACATCTTGTCAGTGCCAGCCTGCTCTTTCACGCTTTACAGAGCAACCATGCTCTTCAGCTCGTCAGTGCGCTACTACGCTTTGGTGCGCTTTTTCACCTGCTCGTTCTCAGTGCCTTCCAGCGCAACCTTTCCACAGAGTGCAACGTTTGTAAGCTTGCCCGCGCTTACCAGCCAACCTATGATCGCCAGCGTAACGGAGCTCACCGAAACATCAGTTTGCGCCGAAACTTCAGCGCGCGCCTGCGCAACTTCAGTCTCCTGCTCGCCAACGCTCTCTTACACGACAGCTACAGTGCTCTATTGTGTGCCAGCGCTCTCCTGTGTGCCAGTGCTATCCTGCGCACCAGCGCTCTCCTGTGCACCAGTGCTCTCTTACGCGCCAGCGGTCTCCTGCGTGCCGGCGTTCTACTATGCACCGGCGCTGTCCTGCGCGCCAGAACTCGCCTGCTTGTGCGTGCCAGTACTTGCCTGCGAAAGTTGGAACATGGCAGTTAAAACCTTCTTTGAGGTATATTTTAGCCAGTAGTTCACTGACTGGCCTCTAGAAGGCAGCCACCTGTACCCATCAGTGATCCCAAGCACTTTATCTCTAGCCAATGTAGAGTGCAGTCATCTTCTTCTCTGGAACTTTCTCTCATTTCAGCATGTTTGTTATTATAGCAATTGTGCGGACATGTCCAGGAGTGCCGCTGAAGACCTGTGGCTCTTTCATGAGTAGCCTTGAGGTTGATCCTCATGCGCTATGCCGAGTTCGCTGAGGCCTCTCCTTGTAATGAATGTTGGGAGTGATCGTTCACACAGTGGGTGAACTTCAGCAAGAGGAGGAAGATGGAGTCTGAAAGGGATCCTTTGCCTTCAGGGTTTTCCATGAAGTCGAAGAGGCCTAGTAGGCCTCCTACTACTTCTCCCGGGACTCTCCATTTAGACTTTTCTAGTGTCTTCTTTGGGAGTACAACCAAGTAAGAGTGGTGGCATATTAACTCTTGGACAAGTCTAGTGGCAATGGGGTGTTGTCGTCTCTCCTAGAGAGGTGACAGCTGCTCCTTCTCAGGGTGAAGCTCTCTTACAGAAAGCCAATGCTTTGCATCTTGTGGCTTTTGTTGGACATCGAAAGCTACCCATCGTTGGACAACTTGAATGGCTTTTTTGTATCGAAAAGTGCTCGTGCCCAGTAGAAGAGCATGTATTGCTGGCTCCTATGGACAGTAACGAGGGAAACTGATCCCCTCCTCGAGTTCCTGCTTCCCTAGCATAGAAGACATTTCCTTCTTGCTCGTCTGTTCCATGCAAGTGTTCTAGCTCTTTTTGGACACTCCCCTCGAGTTGTGAGACTACCTCCTCACGCATCGTCCTCCCCAAAGTATGAACGCATATGCACCAAACAGTCTCATCCTCGGTGCCTTCCTTCTCCTGCTGATCAACCGTATTGGCAAGAATCTTTGGCACTCATCCTTTGCAAAAGTCCCCATCGCCGGAAGTCGCCTCCTCATTGCAGGCATAAAAAATGATCTCCTCATCTTCATCACTTCTCGCGAGCTCAAGGTAAGCCTCCCTTCTTGTTCTCGTCAGTGTCTCCAATCAGCGTTTGAGCTCTTGAGCTCTTCTGGAAGCCATTGCGACAGTGTCACTTGTCACCCTTATAGCATAATCACGTGTTGTTGCTCCTCAACTTTACCCTTGTGACATCATCACTCTTCCTTCATGCTCCCATAGAGCCTTACCATCGTGACCTAATGCTCGTCCTCAAGCTCCAGATACGCAGCTTCTCCATGATCGAACCGCTTGTTGCATTTCAGGCACCCATCACCGACTCGGTTAGATGAGCACAAACATTCACCTTCACAATCCACAGCATACTTTTCGCCATCATTCTTCTTCCAGAGAGATGTCCTCCAATATTCCTTCTCTGACAAAGAAGGAAAGTAAGAAGTGACCCAGGAGGTCAACAAGTTCTTCTCCAGTAAGGGTAGCTATGTAAAAGGCTCCTCTAAATCATTAATCTCAGTCGTACCTACAAGAGACTCGGACCATGCTTCAGAACTGACCACCATCCAGGTAATTCCCCATAGTCTGGTTCGTTCTTGGAATTATCACTCTCCACCAACCCAGAAATCCAAATGAGAAGTCTCTCGATTTTCTCTTTTCTTCTCCTGGTCCATCAATGGTCGTTGCACTCTCCAGGTGAGGGAATATGAAGAGGGTTCCTGTCACCCTGGCAGGCATGACGCAAGACAGAACTCATGGGGGATCTCTTTCTCCAAGGGAGATCACTTTCACGGATTTCTACAGACTTTTGCTGATTGAGTTTATCAAGTCGCAGTCCATGATCTTCGTTAGACTGTCGAACCCTAGAGTCCTGTGGTGTAGACTCTGGTTTCCTTTTTTTTTTTTTGCCGTGGCATTACAGAAAAGGAAGAAAACCATTACTTTCACCAAGAAGAAAATCCTTCTGGTAGACCCTAACTAGGTGTGAATTGCTTATCAGGCTGGGGAGTCTTCCTCGATGACTATTGGGCTCCCACAATCGGTTACAGATGACCTTCTCCCTTTCTGAGATCAGGAGTCAACTTATGATGGTTTATTGTGGTTCTTCAGAGGTGTAAAGCTATTCCCCCACAGCCTGCTGCATCAGAAGTAAGGGGCTGACTCCACCACCTTCAAGGTACTCCGTAACATCGCACCATCAACAACCTATGTGACAGATTAGGGGCTCCTCCCAAGAGAAAGATTGCTGCCATAGACATCCTCTGCCGTGCTCCTCCCAAGAGAAAGATTGCTGCCATAGACATCCTCTGCCGTGCTTCTCCCTCTAATGCCAAACTTCCACCTGGAGATACCTTGATCCACCATAGTAAAGTCCAGGAACAGGTTGCAGGAGAGGAGTACTTAAAGGCAAGTCTTTCTGACTGATCCTAGTTCCTTTGCTTAAACAGAAGAAATGTTACAGGACCCCTTCTCCTCTTCCACTAGACCTGAAGGTGCAGTCATTACCCTTTGCTGCTCATTGGAGAGGGCTTTCGGTTCATGTCTACTTTTTTTTATTGTGAAAAAGGCACCTGGAAGCCAGAGAGCAATCATCAATATCTCTAGTTTAAAGGTTTTTTCAACAGATGCCATTCAAAACAGAGACTTAACGAGTTTGTTCAACAGACAGCATTGAAAATGGAGATTCTGTCTGTAGTCATTCAGGCGATTAGACTAGGGACTTCCTGGTAACGTTGTACTTAGGGGACACATACTAAAGATTTCGGTGCATCAGACATCTCGGAAGTACTGGAGGATAGTGGTCGACAAGAAGTTTTACTAGTTCAAGGTCCTTTGCCTCACTCTGTTGACAGCCCCTCAGGTATTCACAATGGTCTTCAGCCTTGTGTTGTCCTGGGCTCATGCCAACGGATTCAGATTGCTTCGCTACCTTAACAACTGGCTAATAGATTCAGATTCCAAAGAGAACCTTCGTGCCCTTCGGGATAGGTTTCTGGATTTTTGTCAGGACGTGGGTGTCCTGATAAATTGAGAGAAGTCAGTCATCATCCCATCTCAGACACTCATCTACCTAGGGATGGAAATCAGACACTATTCAGGGACAAGTATCCCCACTGGAAGAGTCCCTGAATAAAAGATCTCACGTATTTGTCAAATGGATCAACCCTTTCTTCAACGTCCAAGTCTGCCAGCCCACTCATGGAAGAAGCTCCAGGTTTATTATTGACTCTGGGAGCAAGAGCCAAAGAACTGGAGTGGTGGTTGAAAACCACTAACTTGAAGAAAGGAGTCCTGTTAAGTTCTTCCTATGAAGTTTCATCTGTTCATAGATGTTTCAGAGGGGGGCTGGGGAGGCCATCTGGACCATCAAATGGTACCAGGAGTGACACATCAATGTTTTAGAGTTAAAGGTGGCCTGACTGGTCCTAGAGCACTTATGCCCCTTTCTCAAAGGCCACTTGCTGGTGTTGATGAGCAACACCTCCGTAGTGGCATACATTCGCGAACGGGGAGGTAAGATGTCCTATATATTGTGCTATCTAGCAGTCAGGATCCTTGAGTGGGCGAAAGAACACTAAATAGCCCTAACAGCCATATTTATTCCAAGATAGAAATATGTGGTGTCGGACAAGCTGAGCTGGACTACACATACTGTACTGTGGTTGGCTCAAAATTATCTTTGTCCTCAGATAGTGAGGGGGATCCTGATTTTGTGTTGTTCTCTATCGATACACCTTTTAGCCACGTCACTCAACAAGTTCCCAGTCTACTTCTCATTAATCCTGGACCCAGCAACAGCATTTGAGGACAGGTCGCAACATCCATGGGACAATCTTGACAACTACGCTTTTCCTTAATTTTACCTTATAAGAAGGGTACAGAACAAGGTCCTTTACTCAATATGTACTTTTGACTCTTGTAGCTCCATTGGTACACAGACCTCCTTCACCTGTTAACAGAGATGCCTAAAGAACTTCCTCCACGTCCCGACTTACTATGCCAGCTACACCTCAGGATTTACCACGAGACAGTGAAGTCTCTCTACTTCTTCCCGCGTGGAAGGTTTTTGTTAGACAGCACAACAGGTGTCTGGGTAGCTCACACAAATCCTCTTTGCACTTTAGCAGGTCAAGTGTGCCTTCTTCTGTAGTTGGTGTCTTGAAAGGGGTATCCATCCTCACTGAGCCTCTACCAGTCGGCGCCGTTTTTTGCTTTAGCTCCACAAGGAAAAACTTGTACTTTTCTTTGGTGAAAGGATATTGCTCTGCTTTGAGCAAAGTCTTTAGATTCAATGGAGTTGACGTTTTTCTTTCGGAGGAACTATGCTCATACGGAGCTTGGAGCAGTGTTACCATCCAATTAAGGCGAGTCAACCATCTTGGAATGGTGACACCCTACGAGCCCTTGAAACGGGCGTCAGATAGAGATCCGACACTAAAAACCGTTTCCTTTTGCTTTGACCTTTGCTAAATGAGTTAGCAAAGTTCATGGTCTCTCCGTCAACATCACCCATTCAAGGAGGTGAAAGGAGGTCTTTTTCGGCTTCATACCTGAGCTTGTCACTAAAGCCCAAAACCCATATAGTCCATCCATATACCAAAGGCACTTCCCCCAATTTTGGGGGGTAGCCGACATCAACAAGAACAAAACAAAAAAGGGGACCTCTACTCTCTATGTTCCTCCAGCCTAACCAGGGACTCAGCCGAGTTCAGCTGGTACTGCTAGGGTGCCACAGCCCAACCTCCCACATTTCCACCACAGATGAAGCTTCATACTGCTGAGTCCCCTACTGCTGCTACCTCCGCGGTCATCTAAGGCACCGGAGGAAGCAGCAGGGCCTACTGGAACTGCGTCACAATCGCTCGCCATTCATTCCTATTTCTAGCACACTCTCTTGCCTCTCTCACATCTATCCTCCTATCACCCAGAGCTTTCTTCACACCATCCATCCACCCAAACCTTGGCCTTCCTCTTGTACTTCTCCCATCAACTCTTGCATTCATCACCTTCTTTAGCAGACAGCCATTCTCCATTCTCTCAACATGGCCAAACCACCTCAACACATTCATATCCACTCTAGCCGCTAACTCATTTCTTACACCCGTTCTCACCCTCACCACCTCATTCCTGACCCTATCTACTCGAGATACACCAGCCATACTCCTCAGACACTTCATCTCAAACACATTCAATTTCTGTCTCTCCATCACTTTCATTCCCCACAACTCCGATCCATACATCACAGTTGGTACAATCACTTTCTCATATAGAACTCTCTTTACATTCATGCCCAACCCTCTATTTTTTACTACTCCCTTAACTGCCCCCAACACTTTGCAACCTTCATTCACTCTCTGACGTACATCTGCTTCCACTCCACCATTTGCTGCAACAACAGACCCCAAGTACTTAAACTGATCCACCTCCTCAAGTAACTCTCCATTCAACATGACATTCAACCTTGCACCACCTTCCCTTCTCGTACATCTCATAACCTTACTCTTACCCACATTAACTCTCAACTTCCTTCTCTCACACACCCTTCCAAATTCTGTCACTAGTCGGTCAAGCTTCTCTTCTGTGTCTGCTACCAGTACAGTATCATCCGCAAACAACAACTGATTTACCTCCCATTCATGATCATTCTCGTCTACCAGTTTTAATCCTCGTCCAAGCACTCGAGCATTCACCTCTCTCACCACTCCATCAACATACAAGTTAAACAACCACGGCGACATCACACATCCCTGTCTCAGCCCACTCTCACCGGAAACCAATCACTCACTTCATTTCCTATTCTAACACATGCTTTACTACCTTTGTAGAAACTTTTCACTGCTTGCAACAACCTTCCACTAACTCCATATAACCTCATCACATTCCACATTGCTTCCCTATCAACTCTATCATATGCTTTCTCCAGATCCATAAACGCAACATACACCTCCTTACCTTTTGCTAAATATTTCTCGCATATCTGCCTAACTGTAAAAATCTGATTCATACAACCCCTACCTCTTCTAAAACCCCCCTGTACTTCCCAGATTGCATTCTCTGTTTTATCCTTAATCCTATTAATCAGTACTCTACCATACACTTTTCCAACTACACTCAACAAACTAATACCTCTTGAATTACAACACTCATGCACATCTCCCTTACCCTTATATAGTGGTACAATACATGCACAGACCCAATCTACTGGTACCATTGACAACACAAAACACACATTAAACAATCTCACCAACCATTCAATTACAGTCACACCCCCTTCCTTCAACATCTCAGCTTTCACACCATCCATACCAGATGCTTTTCCTACTCTCGTTTCATCTAGTGCTCTCCTCACTTCCTCTATTGTAATCTTTCTCTCATTCTCATCTCCCATCACTGGCACCTCAACACCTGGAACAGCAATTATCTCTGCCTCCCTATCATCCTCAACATTCAGCAAACTTTCAAAATATTCCGCCCACCTTTTCCTTGCCTCCTCTCCTTTTAACAACCTTCCATTTCCATCTTTTACTGTCTCTTCAATTCTTGTGCCGGCCTTTCTTACTCTCTTCACTTCTTTCCAAAACTTCTTCTTATTCTCTTCATATGACTGACCCAGTCCCTGACCCCACCTCAGGTCAGCTGCCCTCTTTGCCTCACGTACCTTGCGCTTTACTTCCACCTTTTTCTCTCTATATTTTTCATACTTCTCTATACTATTACTCTGCAGCCATTCTTCAAAAGCCCTCTTTTTCTCTTCCACTTTTACCTTCACTCCTTTATTCCACCATTCACTGCCCTTCCTCATGCTGCCTCCAACAACCTTCTTGCCACATACATCACTTGCAATCCCAACAAAATTTTCTTTTGCTAACTTCCACTCCTCTAAATTACCAGTTTCTCTTACTCTCACCTCGTCATATGCCATTTTCAACCTTTCCTGATATTTACTTTTTACCCCAGGTTTTATTAGCTCTTCAACCCTCACTAGCTCCCTTTTACATCCACCTACTCTATTCCCCCACTCTTTTGCTACAACCAATTTTCCTTCCACCAAAAAATGATCAGACATACCCTTAGCCATACCCCTAAACACGTGCACGTCTTTCAATCTTCCAAACATTCTTTTAGTTATCAACACATAATCCATTAATGCCCTTTCTACTACTCTTCCATTTGCCACTCTTACCCATGTATACTTATTTTTATCTTTCTTCTTAAAAAGCTAGCACTTATTACCATCTCTTGTTCAACACACATATCTACCAGTCTCTCACCACTCTCATTTTCACCTGGTACGCCATACTTCCCAATGACACCTTCTACCTCTCCAGCACCCACTCTAGCATTTAAGTCACCCATTACAACTACATAATTCCTTCTACCCAGTCCTTCTACACACCTAGTTAATTCATTCCAGAACTCATTCCGCTCTTCTTCACTTTTCTCACTACCTGGCCCATACGCACTGACAAACGCCCAACATTCCCTACCCAACCTAACCCTTACCCACATTAACCTAGATGATATCTCCTTCCATTCCACTACTTTACCTGTCATCCATTCACTCAGCAATAAAGCCACACCCTCTCTCGCTCTTCCCCTTTCATTCCCAGACACTCTACCAGACATTTCACCAAACATCACTTCACCCTTTCCTTTCACCTTTGTCTCACACAAGGCCAATACATCCATCCTTCTACTTCTAAACATACTTCCAATCTCACATCTTTTACTCTCTATCGTACTACATCCACGCACATTCAAACACCCCAAAACTAGAGTGCGGGGAGCAGTCACTCTCCCCCCAGCTCCATCTCTTTGTTGCTGTCTCACAGGATACTTTTACAGGAGAGGGGGTTCCCAGCCCCCTCGTCCCGTCCCATATAGTAGGGATCCAAATTTGTTGTGTTAGGTCGCAAGTCTCCTAGAGGTATTCAAAGATCCTGATAAACTGTAACCGTCATGTATGGGCATTGACAGTTAACCTCAAATGCACCAGATCTGCAGCATCTTTTTATTAGTACTGTACTGGAAGAAACAAAAAGGTCTCAAAGAACACCACTTCCTTTTGGTTGAGGTTAGTAATTTCAAGTTCCCTTTCGTCGCCAACTGAAACTGGGGTAAAAAATAAAGGCTCACGACATCAGAGGTATCAAGACCTCAAGCCTTTTCACACTACTTTTTGGTACAGGTTCTTTAGGTGGGAGTCTGAAAATGTTGGACGACCTTCACTGCCCATTACGTGTGGGATGTGACCTAAAGGTCCATGAAAACCTTTTCTCTTGGACCTATTGTGGCTGTTCAGCAAGTAGTTTAGCTAACTTTCCTCCCTTACAGGACAAGTAGCTTCGGGTTGAAGGCGGAGGTTACAAGTAAGCCAGTCTTGAGAGATGAACCAATGTCCTTTTTTTTTTCATTTCCTTTCAATCTTTCTCTCTAGGGGTACAACATCGGTAGCCTCGCCAGCTAGACTCATACTGAAGTGGAGGCAAGATCAACTAGATCTCAGCTTATGATTATTGGAAGGAGGTCTTTTGTTGTATTCAAGCAAACCCACTGATCCATATTATAGCTTTGAAAAGTTATGCCACAGAGGTTGATGCCCAACTAAGTACTTTGAAATAAAGACCGTGTTCATCTTTTTACGAATAGGTTCACGAAGTGCAAGGAGCCAGATTCTTCAGCCTTACTGTAAGAATCTAAGGATCATGGGTAAAGTTGCAGCCAGTTGGAAGGGGATTTCTTTCCTCCTAAGTATGAAGTTGGGGATAATGAATGGAGAAATATTGATTTAAAAGCTCAAGAGACGATTGGCAAAATCTTAACAGAGGCCCTTTGCGTCTATATGCATAGATGATGATGATGAAGTATGAGTCTCCTTTAGTAAAGGTCAATGGTTTATATTATTAAGAACAAATTTTAAATGTTTTTTTTTATAACTACAAATCTGAATCTTTAACTCACACATCCCCGCTATCACCACCCCCCAAAGAAGTCCTGCCCGAAGTCAAAGTGCTTGGAATCACTGGCTGCCCAGCAAGTGTAGGCGTCTGCCTCCAGTAAACTACAGTACTGGCTTGTATGGTTACACCTCAAAGAAGATTTTAACTGCCTGTGTTCCAGCTTTTGCTGTTCTCCATCTTTTATGTAAGGGACTTGGGGTTTCTAGATACGAAAAATAAAATTTTTTAAATTTGTCCTATCTGTGGGTCAGGAATGATATAGAAATTCACAATTTGGAAGGGACAAAAGTAGAATTATAGCCCTTAAACCAAAGGATGTTGAGTTTTGAAAATAAATGTACTACTGTATAGTACCTGTACCTAATATTCAAAACTTGAGATAGGATTTCAAAACCGTGAACCCTGCTTTTATTGTCGTTTACTTTAACAACCCTAGGGAATCTTGCCAATTGCTTAATTAAATCCGATATGTAGGTGACATGAAAAATATATTTTTTTTTTTTGTATTTGCTGATTTTGTTCCTATTCTGTATTCTAATTCTACTGAAATTTGTATTTGTTCCGTAACCGAAATACAAACCACGCTATTTACATAGGGTTTACTTTCGGCGTAGCTTAAATGACGAGCCATTAGAATTTTAACGAGGGTTAATTACCCCGTGCTAGTTAGTAAGAGGGTAGGGGAGTGGTAGCTAGCTACCCCTCCCCCCCTCACACACCGGTGAACTGCTTCACTTCACTTTTGACTTGGACAATGAACAGACTTCTCTGTCCCGTCCTTGCATGGCAGCCATTAATGTTTTGTCTTTACTTAATTACTTACTTTTCTTATGCTTAATATATATGTAAACATTCTTATGTTTACAGTATGTATATATTTGAGTATAGAAATACAGTAAGTTTCCTTTTCAGTGTTTGTGCTCTGTGTGTGTGTAGGAAGTCCACTCAATTGTACGACAACATCTCCGCGTGGTCCCAGGCCCCCACGGTGACATTTCATGGGTCGCGATCTCTCCCTTGGTCCTTTGGTCTCCCTTCGGCGGGCGCCGTGGGGAATCGTAATCGGTGGACTTTATTTATTAATCTGTTTCTCCGCTGTTCCTCCTTCCCAACGGGGAACTTGGTCTTTCAGCGTAGGGAACATGCGAGTTTAGTTTGACTACGGTCTCTCTCTCTCCTTGAGGTCGTTCACCCTTTTATTACGTATTACGGTAGCTTCCTTCCCGTTGCGGGTTGAGTTGCTACTCCGTTTATTTTGTCTCAATTATTTTTAATCAAATCTAATTGTATTTGTTAACTTTTCAGCTCTGTGTAGAACGCTTCCCTTCGAGGTTCATTCGTTCTTACGATTAGTGAACATTCTTAGATGAATTACATAACTATAATTGTTATAATTCTGTTTTGTTACAGTTCTCCGCCTTCCCCCCTTCCCGTGAGTGTCAGTGGGGGAGGAGGGCGCATTCCTGGTGCGTAATTCTTATGTTCTTTTCCCTCAGGGGTTCCTCTTCGGAGTTCCCCCGGGGGAATAAATGTTTATAACTAATTATTATGTTTTCACAGTTAACTATCTAGTTTTTCGTTTGCCTAATGTGCCAACGAAGCAGAGCTGTCCTGTTGGGGCCTGGGGAGTCTGCTGTTGCCGCCTCCTCTACGACTTCGTCATGGGCGTGTTCCCTTCTCCTAGAAGTTCTCCCGTGACAACTGTCAGCTCCTTAGTTCATTTAGAACTCTCAGGAGGTTCGCCTCCATGGGTGGGTAACTTCCCTTCCCAGGTATGAGTTTTTCCCCTTCAGGGGGGGCAACTTCTCTTACCTTAATAATTCCTGGTTGGTTTTTTCCTGGTCCTCGGGCGGCTGCTCTTGGTGCTGAGCGACCGCTTTTGTAACCATGCTCTAGGGGCTGAGCGGTTGCTGGGCCGGACCATGGAATTCGTGCGATTATGCTCTTGGTGCTGAGCTATCGCACTTGCAGCTACGCTCAAGGGGCTGGGGAGCTGCACTCTCCCCCACGGGGGAGTTCACTAACAGAGATTCCTCTTCGGAGGACTGATGACGGTGCTCCTGTTCGTGGTCGTCTTCATCTTCAGCCACAGAGAATCCTCCTCGACGAGAACAGACCATTACAGCTGCTTCGCTAGACCTTTCGGCAGATCGTTCGCGATCTCCGACACCTGCCAGACCTTCTTGTCTTCCATCTCCGTTCCTGGACGGAGATGCGCAGTGGGCGCCACTCCACCCCGTTTTCCGACGGGCACTGGTCCCTTCGGGGCTAAGGGCTTATCTCACAATGTGAGTAAGTCCCTTAGTGCCAGGTTTTTTTTACTTGTGCAACCTCGTTCTCCTGCGCGCTCGCGCACAGTCCGCAAATACTCTCCTGCTTTGGACCAGTCTTCTGCTGAATCAACACTCCAGCGATCTCCTGTAGCCGAGTCTCGCCGTAGATCTCGATCGCCAACGCTTCTGGGACCTTCTGTGCAGCTACGCGCCTTGTGCACCAACGGTCTCCTGAACGCCCACGATCGCCTGCTCGCCGGCGCACATCTGATGTGTGCAATGCGCGCCGATGTTCGCCCTCGCGCCCATGATCTCCGGATCTGGGCACAAGCAGGGAGATTACTTCTTCACTGAACTCCACGTTCACCTGCTCGCATCTGCGCCCCCTTTCCTGATGTGCGTAATACGCGCCAACGTTTGTCCACGCGCCCACGATCTTCGGATCTGGGCGCAGGCAAGGAGTTTATTCCTTCGCCTCCTCGCCGACGATCTCTCTGGTTCTACACCCTCGCTGATATCGTCCGGCCGTGCATATCTTCTGGCCACGCAACTACGCGCCTACGATCTCCCGGTTCCTGCCTCGTAGCGCGCAGTTCAAGAAGTTCAGTTCAAGAAGTTCCTACGCTAGCGCACAGGCGCTCACAGGTTCTTCTGGACTCGCAGTGCCCTTCTGGAGTTAAGCACCAAGCACGCGGTTTCAGTTTCAGCACGCTTCCACTTCTCACCGCGCTGCCCAGGAGACACCTAAGCTAGCGCACGGGCGCTCACAGGCACCCCTGGGCTCTCCTTGCGCGCCAGCGATCTCCTAGCGCCCGCGCGATTCTTCTCCTGCGCGCAAGCGTTTTCAACGCGCCAACGCTTCAATCGTCGTAGGTTTCCTACGCGCCCACGCTTTATTTCTCCTGTACGCAATCAGTCGCTACGTGTCACCGCGCCTTCGCCTGCCTACGAGCCATCGCTCACCAAGACGCGCCATCGGTCTCCCGGCCGCCTGCGATCGCCCTTACGACCGCGCGCGAACCAACGGTTTTCCATCGCGCGAGCACCAGCGAGCCATTGCTTGCCAACGCGCCATCATCTCGCCTACGCACCATCGGTCTCCCGACCGCCAGCGCTCGCCCTCACCTGCGCGCGAACCAACGATTTACCATCGCGCGAGCGCCAGGGCGATTTCGACCGCGATTCCCGTCGGGTTTTCGCAACACGGGCAACCTGGCGAGTCTTCTGGAGCGCGTACTTCCAGATCACGATCTTCACCGTAAACGCAGAGCATGGCACGTGCAAGAGCAGGAAGAATCTTCAGAGAGGTCTGGGCAACATTCTTCTCCTTCTTTTCAGGCAGGCCCCATCATCTCTACTCCTCAGGATCGTTCGATTCCCTTCCCCCCAGCGGGAGTCGCTGACACTGCGTCCGTCAGCCTTCAGCAGAAGAGGTACTTTGAGATCATGGGGGAACCTGGTTTAGCCCTTCCTCTCCACCATTTCATGGAAGGGGCTTACCAGGAGTTTCTCTCTCGAGATCTTAAGCCAGGAGAAAGCCGCAAAGTGTGGCATGCGGGCCACTTCGTGGCTGGTTGTCTGGCTTGGATCTCTGGGCATCCTGTTGCGATCCGAGAATTCGTCCAAGGAGAGCTCCAGGAAGGTCATGAAAACTTTCCTCCTCTCGGCCACGAGCACCTCGTTTCCCGGCTCACCAAGTTTCGAACTTGTGGGCAAACTCGATGTTGAAGCATTGAGATGCAGTGACCGAGAGGTTTCTCTCGGAAGTCCCAACCATGGATGTCGGCAAGCTCAAACACTCTTCCATCCTTGGAAAGACCTTGTTTTGAGCCCAAGGACGGGGAATGGACAGCTGAGAGGTGGAGAAAGTCGAATCACGATTCGCTCCTCCAAAGGCGCTTACATCCAGACCCTACAAGCCTCCAGCGCCTCAACAACAGCCTCGTCAGCCTAGGACATCGGAACCGGTCCCGGCAGCTAAGACAAGGTGTCTAAACAGCAGCCCCCTCCTGTCGGAGACAAGAAGGGCGGAAAGTCCTCCTGGGGAGGCAATAATCCTAGAGGGAGCGGCCGAGGCCGCAAATGCTAGGATTGGCAACCCCCCTGCATGGTCCCCAGTGGGGAGATGCCTAAGGTTGCGTGCTCAGGTGGCAGCAACTCGCGGCCGATTCCTGCACGATCTCCGTGATCAGCCAAGGATATCGCGTCCCGTTCTTTACATCTCTACCTCCACTGACAGCGAATCCAGTGTCCCTGAGCTCCTATGTCATGGGATCGGCAAAGGGGCTAGCCTTTCGGGCAGAAGTCGAGACCATGCTCTCCAAAAGGTCATCGACGGCTCCCCCCCCGGCTTCTTCAGTCGACTCTTTCTTGTAAGAAAGCATCTGAAGGCTGGAGACCTGTCTCGACCTCTCAGCCCTGAACAAGTTTGTCGAACAAACTTCGTTCAGCGTGGAACAGCAGAGTCGATCAGGCTTGTAGTGAGACCACAAGACTTCATGTGCACACTGGTTCTGAAGGACGGGTACTTCCAGATCCCAATCCATCCGTCTTCCATGAAGTACTGTACTTGAAATTCAGCCTATACAAGATATATCAGTTCAAGGTGCTGTGTGTCGATCTCTACACAGCACCGCAGGTGTCCACCAGAATGTTCACCGTTATCTAAATGGCCACACAGGAGCGGCATCCGTCTCCTTCGCTTTCTGGATGACTGGCTAACCCAGGCAGTCTCGGAATCGACCCTTCTTCAACACAGAGACAAGCTTCTGGGACTTTGCCAAGATCTAGGGATCATGGTAATTCTCGAGAAGTCTTCTCTGCTTCCATCTCAACAACTGGGATATCTAGGCATGATATTAGACTCCAATCTCCAAGCCTTCCCATCAGATGACAGGATAGCAAGGCTGAGGAGAGTCGCAGAACCTTTCCTCAGACGAGGAGAGCTTCCAGCCCAATCTTGGTTACGCCTCCTAGGTCACCTTTCCTCCTTGGCCAGGCTAGTTCCAACGGCCGCCTCAGGATGAGATCCCTGCATTGGCGGCCCAAGTCCCGGTGGAATCAAGACAACGATTCCCCGGACATTCTGGTCCCTTTGGGACCTGCGGAACGAATGGACCTGCAGTGGTAGTTGACCTACGGAAACCTTTGCAAGGGAATGGATCTTCTCGTCCTTCCCCCCACATTTGATGCTGTTCTCGGACTCGTCAAAACAGGGGGGGGGGACGTTCTGAATCAGGCCTATGGTCAGAACCAGAAGGGTACCTCCACATCAATCTGCTAGGAATGTAGGGCGTATTTTGGCCCTTCAACACTTCCAACAGACCCTGGCGAGTCACTCCGTGAATGACAACTCCACGGTAGTGGCTTTTTTTCAACAAGCAGGGAGGTACCTTTTCATAACAGCTTTCTCATCTTGCAGTAGAGATACTGAGATGAACCGAAGTCCACTCAATACCCTATCGGCTCGCTTCATTCCGGGCAAAGGAATGGCTCGCTTCATTCCGGGCAAAGGAATGTGCTCACCGACAGTCTGAGCAGGGCCTCACAGATAGAGAGTACCGAGTGGTCTTCGGCCCCCCCCCCCGGTAGCCAACAAGTCCTGACCTTGTGGACCTGTTTGCGACAGCCTTGAATTTCAAGCTGCCGCTGTACTACTTCCAGTCCCAGACCCCAAGGCACTCTGGCAAGATGCCTTCCTACAACGGTGGGACAACATCGACGTCTAAGTCTTCCCACCGATCTGTCTGTTGAGAAGGGGGCTCAACAAGACCAGACTATTGGTCAACCTGTCGATGACTTTGATAGCTCCGCTGCGGCATCATACAGAGTGGTTCCCGGAACTTCTGCATCTCCTGACGGAACTCCTGAGAGAGCTTCCCCCACGACACTAGCTACTCAAACAACCGCACTGCAACATCTGCCACAAGCCGTAGCATCGCTTTGGCTTCACGCCTGGAGACCATCCAGCATCTCCTCACAGAGAGAGGCGTTCCGCAACAAGTTGCGGAGCGGATGTCTCAACACCTGTGAAAGGCATCCGCAGGGGTCTACCAGGCGAAGTGAAGAGTCTTCTGTGGTTGGTGTCGTGGTAGAGTTACCTCTCCCCTTGATGCCACTATTCCAGCAATAGCGGAGTTATTGTATATCGGCGGGAGGAAATACGCCTTTCGCTCTCGGCGGTGGAAGCCTATCGCTCAGCCTTAAGCCTGGCCTTCAGGCTGAAAGGAATAGACATTTCCTCCTCGCTGGATCTTTTTTCGCTCATACGTAACTACGAACTTACCTGCCCCCAGTCGGAAGTGAGACCTCCTCCATGGAACATGGTTCGGGCTCTGAGGGCTCTTAAGAGATCTCCCTGCGAACCATTACGCCAGGCTTCTGATCGTCACCTGTCTTGGAAGGCGGTGCTCCTGCTTGCTCTGGCCTCGGCTAAGCGTGTCGGTGAACTTCATGGTCTCTCGTACGACGTCGCCCATTCAAGAGGATAGGTGGAGGTAACGTTCAGGTTCGTCCCTGAGTTGGTTACCAGACTTAAAATCTTGGAGTCCCGGACCTTCGGTTCGACTCCTTCAGGATTTCGAGTCTCCCTTCTGTAACAGATGACCTAGACCTTCTCGTACTATGCCCAGTAAGGAGTCGGAGGGGTTATCTTAAAGAACAGCTGCAGTTCGTCCTCACGTGCAAGCCCTGTTTGGGAGCACAGGGAGGACGGAGAGGAGGGTCATCAAGAATGCCTTTTCAGCCTGGATTCAAAGGGTCATCCATCACGCCCTGAATCCAGATCCTCCTCCGTCACGTCGCCTTAGGCTTAGAGCACACGATGTTAGAGGCATCGCAACGTCCCTAGCCTTCAAGAGGAACTACCTTCACAGCCCACTACCTGCAGGACGTGACCCACAGGAGCCTCGATACGTTTTCTATCGGCCATGTGGTGGCTACACAACAGCTGGTCTAACCTCAGGCTCCTT
This sequence comes from Palaemon carinicauda, assembly GCF_036898095.1. Taxonomy (NCBI): domain Eukaryota; kingdom Metazoa; phylum Arthropoda; class Malacostraca; order Decapoda; family Palaemonidae; genus Palaemon; species Palaemon carinicauda. The sequence goes on along the minus strand of NC_090760.1, from coordinate 71,767,430 downwards.
AATGGACAGGTAGCAGAAGGTTGAGGGCATTGTTACCCAGTTTTAGACTGCATGAATGAAAGAAGTATGTCTGGCCCTTACTTCTTTCTTCATCCTCCCCTCTCTTGTCAAACCTCTGCAGGTAAACCATGCTTCCTTGTGTTCCTAGTATTAAGTTGATCCTGTCACGTCCCCCATACCCTGACGAGGTGGTATTGGGAACGTCCTAGCCTAGGATTCCAGCTAAAGGACTTCAGGTCGACTTCCTAGGACAAGTCACACTTCTTCCTTCCACACACAAGCTTATGTAGGCCGCACGTTTCTTGTGTAGTAAGAAACTTGCGAGGTGCAGGGACTTTTTTTTTTTTTTTCTCTCTCGAGTGCTGCTCACTCGGATTCTGAGGCCCCGGGTAAGCCAAAGCCAGTAAGGCTAGGGACTTTCCACCCTACCTAAGGGTAAGTTACCCTATGTAAATAGCGTGGTTTGTATTTCGGTTACGGAACAAATGACAAATTCGGAGATAATTTGTATTTTTCCTAACCATATTTACACATTTGCCCGCCAGCCCTGTCCCCCAAGGCAAGTCCTACCTCTAAGTGAAGTGAAGCAGTTCACCGGTGTGTGAGGGGGGTGGGGCAGCTAGCTAACCACTCCCCCACCCCCTTGCTAACTAGCGCGGGGGTAATTAACCCTTGTTAAAATTCTAATGGCTCGTCATTTCAGCTACACCGAAAGTAAACCCTATGTAAATAGCTAAGGTTTGAATGGTTAGGAAAAATACAAAATAATCTCCGAATTTGTCATCTTTCAGTTTCTTAAAACATTCCAAAATAAGTATCTAAAAAGAGTGAAATAAAATTTCTTCCAGGTCCATAATATATTCAATCTACATTTCAGTTTTTCTATCTTCATAGTTCACTGAACAAAAAATGTGGATGGTTATACAATGCTCATATCAGACGAAGACAAACACAGGCGAAATTGAATACAGATAAAGAGTTCGTCTGAATATTTGGACGAAGACAAAAGACTGAATTGAATACAATTAAACTCTCAATAGGCAACATGTTATACTACCAAATCACAGGATATCCGTGTCGGCAGCCCAGCCGGTATGTAACGAACACAACCACACCCGTGGCATGATCAAGAAAACAAAGATCATCTACACTGTACAGGATCTAAATAAAAAACAAATCATCAGCTCCTTTGTTAATATTTACTCCATGGAATTTATGAATGATGTATATTACAACAATTAACCCTTATTTAATTTTTCCGTTTGCCTTTACACTTGAGGGTCAGTTGTCTAGGAAGCTAGATCTTTGACCTAAGAGATGGTTTACCTTTTTACATTAACAATTGCTTCCAGCATCTTTTAATATAAATTAACTACAACGGTATAACTTGTAATAAATTATACATGTACAAGTTGATACACAATAAATAATGGAAAGTTCTAATAGCTAGATTTAAGTGGTTAAAATATCTGGATGAAAAAGACGAAAATTTTCTCCGTTACTGTATAGCCATTTTAGAAATAAATGTACAATTTCAACACAACGAACCGTCATTATGCCCCAGAATACTGCCGTAGGGCGAAAGTAAGGTTTTTGTCTGTGAAAGTACATTAACCAAAGTAATACAGGACTAGTGCAAATAAAAAACTCTAAATATAAAAAAAAACTGTGTAGGCAGTCAGGAACACACATGATGAACACTCCAATCATAGGTGCTGTGGGAGGAATGGGGTGGGGGGGCCTCTGCTTGCCAGGCAAGAAAAGGCACTAGAGTGCACCTTGAACAATGTGTAAAAATAGTTATGGACGGCCATTACAGATACATGCAACCAGTCTAATTCCTTTAGTTAGACTCAATATTCCCCAAACATTTATACAATACTATATTTATATATATGTGTGATTTAGTTTTAGAAGACTACTTATGAGCATGGCATTTTATAGGAAGGTATGATATGCTATCAAAATCACATACTGTAGTTCACAAAGAAAAAAAAAAAAACATTTGAAAAAACAAGCAATTTTGCTGGTGATTTTCAAGCTAAACATAAATTAACATCTCCAATTCTAGACACAGTTGGGATCCAAACAGGAATGTGAAGAAAAGACCCTCTCTCTCAACCAAATTGGTTTCTAGTTTAAGAACAGGTGAATGGTGAAGTCTATAAATGGATTTTTTTTTGTAAATGAAGTAACTGAAATAAAGCATTTGATAACTATGATACAAAAGAACCAAGCATCTTAAATATTATGACAATCTTTGGAATCTGAGAAGGCATTAGGTATATATATATATTTATATATTTATATTTATATAGAAATATTAAGAGATAATACGGTACAGTACTAACTGCCTCTGTTATCACCGAAGGTAAAAACATAAAAGCAACATTAACATAATTAACTACATTTCCTTTTCAATCACAACTCCATGGCACAAATTATGTAAGGAAAACGATCGTCATCTGGCATTGACAAGCTCTGATAACTCAAGAAGATTTAAAACTGATTACCTACCATCACAAGCTCTCTAATAACACTCGGCCAAAGAATATCAAATTGTAAGCACCCTAACATGATAAATATAATTAAGAGAGTGATGACTAATGCAGTACACTTGTTATGCTGATATGGGTAAGAAGGTCTTGAAGAGTGCAAAATTATTATGGGAGCAAGCCATTCATGAAGTACCAGAATATATATATTAAAAAAAAAAGTTCTTACCCAGATGCTCGAATTGAAATAAAATTTCTTCCCATCAAAGCCAGGAATAAGATCCAAAAGTTGATTTTTTCTTTTTTTTTTATCCCCTTTTCGTTATGAAATGAGCAGATTCTCTAAATAAACATCAACAATATTTACAAAAGTGAACAGGAGTTACCTGATCCTTGGCACTCGGTAAAGCTTTTGGAAGTAGTGGTTTTGCATTTCGCTATGTTTAAAGGAAGATATCCCATATGTACACCATATGAATATCACATAAAGGGCACAGACTCATCTATTTCCTTAAAGTATTGCACGTACCTAGCAATAAAATAATTTGTTCATACCTCTTCACTTACTCCCTGAAAAATTCAAAACCTCATTCACTTCATTTACATTATCACATTAATCACAAAGGTCAGTGTTGACATGGAAATCTAGGGAGAAACTGTACATGAAAGGCACTTGGCTCCTCATTCTCTCGTTCCACGTGAGTAGTGCCACCTGAAGAAGAGTCCTTTTTCTCTCATTCTCAGTTTTGGAAAATCATGGACAAAACTAGCATGTCATCATGACTTAACTATTCTCAATAGTAAACCAAATAAAACAGATCGCCTCTATAATGTCACAGTAAAGTTACCACTCCTGCATCGTATGAGTTCGTGCAAATCTTTCCCGCTGTGTCCAATTACGATCTGTGCTACTGGTTTCTGAGAAATAGCCTTGGAAAACCAAAACAACTTTTCAAATCAGCGGCAATAAACTTTTTCACATAAGGAGTTTTTAAAAGCACAAGTTCTTCTCAGATAATCATTCAAACATAGGCAAATCAAGAACATAGCAGTAAGAATCGGTTAAACAAAATTTCCAAATTACAGCACAAGAAAAAAAGTTAAAAAATAAGAGACATCTGACATACAAGTTCCACTTTATCCACTTTACTTAGACAATGGCACACCACGCTGACGAGGAAAGCAATCCCTAGCAGTGAGAGGCTTCAGTGCCGTACATCTTCGCTCCTACTTGCAGGTGAATGGGGGCATGGGGAGGAGGAGGAGGCGGAGAGGTGTGTGTATGGAAACGATGTAGAGAGGAATTAGAAGCAGTTAGGTTTATACTACTATTGGGATTATTAGAGGGGTGTGGGCCAGGGGGTGGAGGAGGTGCACGACGCTGACTGGCTGGTTTAGCTGCAAAGAAACAAAACGGACTTTAGACACTCACTACAAAAAACGTCTGTGGAATGGTAAGCATCACGGGTAACACGAATGCAACTTGCACATTGCTGGTGTACAATAACTGATAGATACTGTGATGCTAAATTTATTTCAACATTAAAAACTTTCCTTACACAATTATAGAGTAATAAACAGTGAGATACAATCTTTCCATCCACCAAAATCATTTAGACAGGAAGGAGGTGTCAGAAGGTCTTACTGAAAATCATGTGGTCCTTACAAACACAATACAGTACTGCAACTAATCAAGACAATAAACATACATCTTTTAAATTATTCAGGTAATGGAAATTATGGTTTACAGTTTTCCTAACATTGACCAAGTTACTAAATAAATGTAAGTAAACAGAACTCGCAATACAAATGTCATTCAGCTAGTTTTCTTTGTGGGAAACCTTGGACTTTATGGTACGACAAGATTCTCGCATTAGCCCTGAACTTGCTAAATTTTCCTTCAAGGAATATACGTTGGAATCAAACAATTTAGGTCATATTCAGGACACTTAGTACAATACAGAATCAAATGCACACAAAAAAGCAACATACCTGAAACTAGAATACTTCAAACAAAAGTTAGTTGGCAAATATTCTCGGTATCCCTGTTACTTGAAGGGCTTTGCAAATACTGTACCCTATTTAAAAGTGGTTTTATAATGCAAAACTATTGTTGAGGGAAAGTCATTACTATGAATTTCATACTTAGATGCATAAATTACATGTAAATGCAAATTAGTAAAAGTGGAAGTTATTAAAATTTAGAAAAAATTGGCGACTATAATTAAAAATCATATACATTTTTTTTTTAAATCTCCTAGCATGAAATTTGTTGGTTTAAAAGCTAAAGCTCGGAAGCAGTGTAATGAATTCGATTGCACAGCAATAGCTATGTTTTGTGTGTGCGCGTGGAAAAAAAAAAAAAAAACACACCCTTACGGCTAAAACCCTTATTCGGTAGATTCTAAAACTTTGAAAGTTCCTGAAATTAGTTTTGCAATTATCGTAATAAATAGATACCAACTGATCTGGGGATTAACAATGCCACATAACAGATTCTACAGGCTGCACACTGAGGAGGGAGTACGTGTGGTAAGATGGTCATCACTTAAGACCATCGAGTCAAATTTAAATTTCAAGACTGACATAGGGCTGGGTTATAGAAACGGAAGAGGATGATAAGCAAAGTACTAGAAGTTAAGAGCCAATAAAATAAAGAAAATGAGTGTTCAGTAAGACAAAGCGATGTGCTTGTAATCAGAGTCGTGTTGCAACGGATCTTTGTTGGATTTTCCTACTTGCAATAATGGACATCCCTAAAGGTGTAGTACTGGCATAAGCTTGATCTCAATTGGCTATGTTCTTTTTTCAATGATAATATAGATGAAATTTAAGTTTTTCAGACAAATGATTTGCCAGATATGATTCCTCTTGAATGGGGGACAGTAACAGCGAATACAGTAAACTACAACATGTTCAGAAAGGAGAACTACTTCATTACTTAGTGCAGTGTGTGGATTGTGCTCTATATACAGTATTTACTTTCATAAAGAAATAGTTAGCAATTGTAAATATTCTGAACTTTTGATATAAAAAGGAGTACCAATAGAAGCTTTGAAATAATTATTTCATTTTGATTTACCATATTCAGATGTAAAATAACTTAACCCATATAGATACAAAAAAAAAAAAAAAAGCTCTGGCACTAAACATATTCCACATACCAGACAGTCAGATAACAGTACAGTAATACTAAACACAAAATTGAGTGGGATTGACATAAGACTAAAACGGCAATGTGAGTTATAGCCGACACTGAAATTGAAATATTAAGCAAAGAGTGCATCTAGAGTGGAATAATGACACCGAGGCAAAATGTCAATGCAGTATGGTTAAAATACGCAGCAAAGAGTTTACAGTTGTATTATGTTATGACAGTACAAGAGGAAGAGGAGTAGATTGAATGACGTTGACTTTATAGTTGTATTTATAATGCCAGCATGAAACCGTACAGTAGTGCACTGGTTAGCAACAAGTTAGATTAAGAGCAGTACTAACCCTTCTTTTTTAGAGCTCTGACGTCGTTAACACTACAAACCGAGCCACTGTCTTCTTTCTTGTGTAGCAAGCATTGCAAACATTTGGGAGTTCTTCATAGTACAGTGAAGTACTTCTTAGCAGATGATGATAATCAAAGGTACTGCACTTGCGAGAATCAAACAATCATTGAAAGGCTTGGAAATATATGCTGTGGGACTATGCAAAAATTGCCGAGTTCTTTAGGGTTAATGTCTTATAAGTCCAAAGGTATGAATGTATTTGACACCACAGTAATATTCTCCACATTTACTCAGCTTCCATTATGTACTAAGTTTAACTATACCTCACACGGCTTAATACCAGAAAAAGTCTATTGGCATGGGGACAGATTCATCGATTTCCCATGGGGAAGTACTTCATCTCTCTATTATACCATTACTAGCACAGCAAGTAAAAGTATACAAAAGTTGCCTAAAAATAACGATAAATTTACAATTGAAAAAGATGAAGTTAAGATCTAGAATGTGCACCTAATAACCATTTTAAAATGGCAACAAGGACTAAGCAATTACCAATGCAGCATGTATACAATAGTTATACCATATGATTTCTCCTTTAATAAAATTCATATTACTGTACAAATAGCTTCTTGTAATCTCTCACGTTTGTAAGTTGAGAACTCTCTGTACTATTCAACAGGGACTTGTATTACTGAAAATATATCGATCAAGATTCTTTCTAACTTTGCGCAGAACCCTGACTGTATGCCCATTACAGTAATGGGATTTTATGAAGCCATATTGTTGAGATATTTTTTTAGTTTTCTCTTGTCAAAATTAATGCAACTTTGATTGGTTTATCTGCATTTTCACAAATGCTATATGAGCAGGGAGCCAGCAAAGATAAATCTTTCAGAATTATATTTATAACCTTTCTTCTGGTACATCTTGTGGACTGTGACAAGAATTATATATATATTTTTTGTTACCCATATCTGTAGAGATATTTTCAAGATATCCTTCAATTGATCCACTTTATCACAGATTTCTGTTAGAATCAATTACAGAGTCCTTTGCTAGAACACATGCCTTGGTACTATAAACTTTTTCCCAAGTCTTAAGGAAGCCTGACTTCGACCACGGATTTCACTCGTTGTCAAAAATAAACTTCAAAATTAAATATCAGAAAATTTTACCACACACCACTGTATATGTAATGTCCTTCCTATATGAGGTTTCCTGCTCAAGTTTTTAAAAATTCAGTCTATTTGGTACTTATGTATTGTTCTACAAAGGTTGATTTTATTACAATCCTTGCTGTGTGAGCATCTCATTTTATCAAACTTCTCTTAAAGATATGATCCCAGGAAGGCAACTTTAGTGATGTATTATTTTACTGTATGTAATTAGTCAAAATTGTTGTTAAAAGATCTCTTCTCATTAACAGTAATTTAAAACATCCGAATAGCACAATACTTGAGGTCTTTGCACTGATCATCTTTTAGTTCAGTTCTCGTCAAGAGCATTTCCTCGGAAACAATTATTTTTCAATAGATGTAAAATCGACTACCGAAACTCTACAAACCATTACGAGGTTTGAAAGAATCGATAATCTTAAGCTCAACATATAGCCACAACGACTTACTGCCCTTTAATACTATAGATACCAGTGGTCCTTCTTCACAAAATCTTTAAAGAGGATTCCCTCTTTTTACTTCTACAATGGTAATTCATGTTTAGGTAGGAATGGCGGACATTTAATGTGTAGAAGAGCCGAGAAATACTCTTAAATGCCTTCATAATATCTGATAGTAAGTCTGCGTGCTACAACTGGCCACATCTCGCTAATTACTTCACTTTTTCAAAGTAATCAAGTAGTTTCCATAGAACACTTGAGAACTCGACACCTTAACATACACATTTTGCTGTTAAGCTTTTAAAATCATGGTGTAATCTCTCTGGAAGAATATATGTGCTCCATGAATTTTAATTTTGAGGGAAAATTTGCATTTTAATGACACTATGCACGACCATTTAGTGCAAAAATAAATCTGAATAATCAAAGTGAGGAAAGAAACAAACCAGATTCTTCTAAGGAAACAAAATCATTCTGAAATCTCCACCTAAATATAAATGTTCCCAACTGCATATTTCCCAAAATATTTATAAAAATTGCTTGTGGTATATTCACTGTAAATGAATACACTAAATTGACAAATCTCAGCCTTAGCTGCTATATGTTTTGGTGTTTTGGACTAGATTCGGTTAATAGCATAAATTCTCGAACAGTACAGGGAAATTACTAGTAATGTGGTTAGTATTCAGCAACAATAACAATCCGTTTGATTCATCTACAGCTGGTATCAATTGTTATTTTCAGTAAAACTTACAAATCTCAGCAACAAAACAACCTGTAAAATTGAGGAAATCACAAACAACACAAGTATTGTAATATCTAGACAGGCAATTTAAGTAGATAAAAAAATAACATGCAACAGCAGTTTTGCTCATTTTTTGTCACACAACACTTTCACACAATATAAAAAAAATTCAAGTTTCTCAAGGCTCAAAACTTATGCATTGGGAAAAAACATTAGTATTAAAGAATGGACCTTCAGACAATGTGGGCTTTATGTCCAAGATAAGAATTAATATCAGATCAAAAAGGGCAGCAATCAGGGCTGCCGAAACGTGGAATTTACGTCATCGATACGGCTAATCTGCTCCACATCTTGATCAAGTGTGGAATGTGGAATCCGAGTGTTAATAAATTCCACACTTTGTAAAGAGATGATGTATGTCGATTAAAATGTAATAAATAATTAATATGAGTGTTTTATTACTTATTTTCCCCGTGATATCTATATAAAAATTACAATAGTTGTAAAGTCTATGAAAGTGTGGATGCTATGGGACTAGGAGGCTCAGTGGAGTTCAGCGCTTGATGTTGCCGACTCACTGAAAGACTGATTCTTGAATCAGTGTTGTGGAGTTGCCTAGTGTGGAGAATACGGCAGCCCTGATCTCATTCCAACGTACGCAAACCAGACTTGCATATTTAAAATGCACACGTTTTCATAACTTTAGGGCATCCTTTGATATTGGAGCTGCCCTTTTTCATTCAAGAGACCTCAAAAATACAAATTAAGTTTCAAGCATAAATATTCTAAGAGCAAAAGAAGCAGGCAACCAATCTACCAGCCAATTATGAACAGTTGAAAACCAAGGGGTATATACACTAGCAGCTCAATCCACTCCATGCAACTATCTATCTTGCCTTCTGCTGCGACACTATGCAGTTGAATATAAGAACTATGAAGGTAGAAAGGAATATCTGAAAAAAGGATGAATCATTTTTGTATAAGGCATTTATTTCAAGTTATATATGAAAAATAATCAAACTGGATTACCATCACTGTACATTTGAACATATTCCCTAAATGTAGAAGAAAATCGGGGTTACAGTCCTTTGCAATCCGTTAATAATTATGTGATAAATTACTTAACCAATTAGCCTAAATTTAACTTGTCTGATAACATCCCTTAGCAATTATCTTACAACAAACATTTCTTGGCTATACTCAAGTTAAAGTATTCATTTAAATAAATGAAATGAAGGCCACGCTCCCCCCCCCCCCCCAAAAAAAAAGAGAGAGAGAGAGAGAGAGAGAGAGAGAGAGAGAGAGAGAAAATATATATATATATCTTAGTAAAGACCAGACAACACTAAAAATCTAAGGAAAATAATCCTGAAAAAATTTACATAAATTATCAATCACATATTACTATGATGCATACAAATCTTTATGTGCTATTTGTTACATAATAAAGAGGGAAAAATAAAGGAAAGCTACTGTGTCAGGTCCTTCATTTCATTATATTTGGCAACTATCATGATTCATATTTATTAATAAAAATAAAAAACTTAAATCATGAGAGCAAATTGTGATGAGAGAGTGAATACTGTTCTAGTCATTATGACTAAATTATTTTACAAACCTTCAGAAATTGTTCAAACAAAACTTAAAAAGCTTATCAAAGTGAGTTTTATGCAAGTACAAATGCCATACAAGTTCTTTCTTGCTGCATTACAAAAGACACCAAAACATAACATTTATGAACAAGGAAAAACTTGGACATATGTGGCGAGTTCATATCTAACCCCACAAAAACTCTTAAGCTTCCCGGGTGTCAATCAAGCTCAAATGTTTATGGCATCAAGGGCTCCAAGACCCAACATCTTTCTCATAGAAAACAGAAGTTTCCCAAAACGACCTGGAGTACTCTCGCCATCGAACACAGCCTTGTGGTACGCTCATCTTAACAGTAAAGGCACCATGCTTTAAATCTTTGGATTGTTCCCATGAAAAAAAAATTCATTTCTGAACTGTTAATAAAAATAAGTTTAAATTATAATAATGCCTAAATTTCTCTCCCACAAACTCTTCACTCAAAATTGGGATTTTCCCAGTAAAAAGTTGCATACCAACATTACTAAATGGGATTCCTGCAGCTAACATTTGTTAACTGGATTCTTATATAACACAGCGTATGAATATTCTGCACTAAACAAGGAATGACTGAAAGGACTAAATCTTTTAGAGAGCACTCTTGTTTCTTTTGAGTCTCCCAAATTAATACGATTATCAACGGTATTCTCATTGGTAATGAAATGCCAAACGACTAAGATAAACCTATTTACTTTTACATAAACTCCAATACAATACTGACTTATATCTTGAACCAAAACACTAAATTTTGTGTAGCATAAATTATCTTTGTGGATGAAGTTAGAAAACCTAAAAGTCTAAGAATTTTACAATAACTAATTGCCTGGGCATGCTATGTCTAACGTATGAGAAAAATGAGTGACTAACCTATACACATTAATTAACAGCAAACAAGTTCATTGAACATTAATAACAAATTTACATCTAATCAGTAATTATAACCTTCCTTCCCGTCAAATCTACATAATAAACGAACATCAACACCGGCCACTTGGGAGCACTTCCTCAAAAGAAATATTTTTTTTTTTTAAATACTAAATCCTAAATATTAATATCAATCCAAAACTTCTATAACCTGCATAGGGCTGTTGTTTCCTCAGGGTGGACAACTACTAAAAGCTTAACGGTTACGGAGCGACTCAAAGGGAGGTATTATATTTTATTAAACATCACTTCAGATTCGCATCACTCTTCTTCTAACGACTCAACTGCTACGTTCTAAAAAAGACAGGATCCAAATTTCTGGGGGAAAATTATGCAATACAAAGCCTTAAATACTGTGGTTTCCAGTCTGGGTTTGCAATGGTTATAATTCAAAATGACTCTACTAAAAGTTTTCAAAATGCACACGAGCATGTCTACGCTGAAGATGACATACACACCTTTTTCATGGACAGCATTACATATCAATAAATAACAATTGAAGCATTGAAAATTATTATCTCAATGAGAACCAGTGAGTAAAATAAACTGTGCTGGGCACTTAAGCTTAGTCATTAGGTAAACCAACAGGTCAAATCTCGACTAATTCATGAGCAGTGACACCGTAGGAATACTAATTTCATAAACTGCAATGAAAACGGTAAATATTCACTGTAAATACGACACTGCAGAATGTCTTATCCAAAGTACACATGAAACAGTTAATATCATTCATTGAATTGCCAATATATGAACACTGTTGTGACTTTGAATTTCACATTTAATAAACTCAAAACATCCAAAAATCACCCGGGAAAATCATCCTTTTACAAAAGGATTTATTAAATAAAAGACACTGTTAAACAAGCACTTTTACCAGTAATAACACATGCATAAGACTCGACTTATTCACATAACTTTTTAGCAAGATCACTTTTCCTTTAACCAATGAATATATTCCAAAAGAAAAGAGTATATATATATATGTCATGCAGGGATGTTAGCCAATCAAACCTACTCCACTACGTAGTAGTAAAAGCAAAACATGCTGTTTGAGGTGGTGCAATTAATAACGGCTAGGAGCCTCCGGGGGAAGCACGTTAGGACGAACGGGTTTCTTACCGTTCTTGCTGGGGTACGTCTTCGTGCAGCTCTCGTATATGAGGGGATAAGGAAAATCCTGAGCCGAGTGAAAACTGTATTTGCTTTCAAAGTCGCCACCTGAAAATAACGACGGTTGAAGTTAACACAATATTTAGTTCACTTGGCAGTTGCATCTAGAAGGTCCCGTACTTATAAATATTCAAAGTTAAAACACAAATCTGAACTATCATAAATCTCAGATCTTGTATCAAAAGATTGCATACTTTAATCATTTGTAAGATTTATTTTATATGAAATGGGACAATTTTGTTGACTTAAATAGCTGGAAATCATAAGCTTGGGGGTCAGGTTAGGTCAAAATTCAACAAAGAGTTTCTTTGAACTTCTTGGAACTTATTTTGTAATCAAGGACCTTCTGTAATATGAATTACTTGCAAAAGGGGTAATAAAATATATGTATGAAATTATGAATAAAAAAAATATCTTAAATAATAAAAGGAATTCAATCATAAAAAGTACTCAAATATATAGTCATGAATAGTTCTAAATCTAGTTCAAGAATATATCCAAGAGAGAGGATTCTTAATGAATTAGTACTCAAATATAACGGTTGGAATTTGTAAGCCAAGCACTAAGGAAACATATTAAAATACAATGGCAGCTGCTGCTTTTAAACTTATTTCATCAAAATAATAAATTCTGGCAAAAAAACTTCGGATCCAATTTAAACTCTTAATAATAAGATCTTATTTATTAATAAATTGTTTAATTGGACCATTTCATTAACACACTTTCCTCTCAAAAAAACTGGCCATGTGGGTGCGTTCTGAACAGGCCTTGGAGTCAACTGCTGCCGTATAAATTACTAGTTTACAAAAATTGACAATTGCCTAAATGTTTAGTTAAAGTGTCGCACTGAAACTCAGGTTATTCACTAAACATTAATTTATCAAGTGAATGTAAACTAATCAGCAACCAATTAACACTGGCGTAACTTATTTAAAGTAGTTTTACTTGGGTTTTAGATGATAAAATTTTGATGTCTTCATGCACAAGGATACAGCATATTCAATCGTTTATACTTTGTGGGATGACAACTTAATCTGATGGACAATGATTATTTCCCCACTAATGTTTCTGTATCAAACAGAATGGCGCAAGTCACTCATCATCGTTTATATATAACAGAGCTGTTTAAATATTAATGATCTTAGGAAGTTTCATATTCATTATTCGTTACTTTTTATGTTTATTTCCCTATTTCCTTTCCTCATTGGGCTATCTTTTTCTGTTGGAGCCCTTGGGCTTATAGCACCCTGCTTCTCTAACTAGCTTAACTAGTGGTATTAATACTTCTTAACAGTAGCAGCTCCAGAGACCATAACATTACATACCACATCCACACCTAACCTACATTATTTCTTTAAACATATTGTTCCAATTGATTAATTCAAGTAGAGGTAGTACAATCCTCTTGCCTTTTCAAAAATCCTACACACATTTTCCTGCTCTTTAGCATTAATGTCAAGTACAACTGAATTCTAGTAATGGTGAACTATAAGTCAAACAAAGCAACTACAGATGATAAAATACAACTAATCAACCTAGAAATTAAAAACACCATACTATAGTAGCCTACAATAAATTAAAAAATAACAAAATCAATATAAGAATTTCTTTGCTATGCACCATTAGAATGTTGGAAACCGGAGTATGGTAGTTCTTTGTAAGTCGCCTAATTGTTAAACTGTGCGGAGTATAGTCTAACAAGAGAAAATATCAAGCCTCATATAAGAGCAATGGTAGAATCCTTGACCCAATGGCTTCATTCAAATTATAGCAATAAAGTACTCTTCTACATCAATTTCTGAGAGACAGTTATTACCATTGCATAGTAAAAATTCTAATGAATTGGTCTAAAGGTAATTCTAACAATATTTAACATAAAAATTCTTTGTTTGAAAATTCAAGTGTCATTTATTCTACTCTACTTCGATCTATTCAATATGGACCACGCAACAGATCATCCATAAATACAAGAAAAAATATTTCTTATAGAATTCAAGCACTTTCTTCTCCTTAGAAGCTAATTCATTATAACCATTCAAATATTTGTCCATTCCTTCTTACAAGATAATGATCTAAGCAAGGAAAGGAACAATATCAACGACATATGTTTGTTCGAATAATTTTAAACTGTTCCATGGCAATGTAATACTGCTCTACTTTTAAGTCTGCTGGCATAAAAGTACCACTTTAAGTCCCCTGCAACAGTCTAAGGAAAATTTAAATGATCTGTAAAGTTAACAAACTAACCCTACAAAAAATAACTATGAGAAGGATCATAAAAAACAAAGAACTACTTTCCAAATGAGTTAACCCTTTTACCCACAAAGGACATACTGGTACATTTCACAAAAGTCATCCCTTTACTCCCATGGACGTACCGGTACGTCCTTGCAAAAAAATGCTATAAAATATTTTTTTTTTTCATATTTTTTATAATTTTTTTTAGAAAATTCAGGCATTTTCCAAGAGAATGAGACCAACCTGACCTCTCTCTGACAAAAATTAAGGTTTTTAGAGCAATTTAAAAAAAAAATATACTGCAAAATGTGCTGGGAAAAAAATAACCCCCTGGGGGTTAAGGGTTGGAAATTTCCAAATAGCCTGGGGGTAAAAGGGTTAATAGCAGAATTCAATACTGTACTACAGTATAGTTAACTAATTTACAAATTCCTTATACTACATGATGAAATTCTAATCCACATAAAGGAGTACGACCAGCTAATTATTCTTACAGCGCCAGCTTCATAAAAAAGGGGTATAGAGCTACCAACTGGCTGAGCTTGGAGGGATAACTCTTGTATATAAAGTATTTCACACTTACAATAAATAAGATTTTGATATGCCCGATAGAGGTCAATATATAACATGTAAGCCTCATAAACTGGGCCCAGGGACAGAAGAAAGCGTGAGAATAAAAAGGATGTAAATATTTCTTATTAATTCATGAAACACAAGTCGATAATACTTCTGACTCTACGGGTGGACATTAAACATATTTCAGAAATGTCAGGCATGTAAAAGATGTACAAAAAATAAAATGAGAGAGTATAGACTTTCCTTGAGTTTTGGGGGTGAATAAGATTGAATCTTTACATAATAAGGATCCATTACCTAATTAGATATTCATTTTGTTCAGCTCAAATTTGAGCTGGGGAATAAAATATTGCCCTTAATGTTATTTCTCTCTCAATTAAAATAAATAAGGAATTACAGAAAATATATACTATACTAAATAATCACTAAATAGTAATTTGACCAGACTACATAAAAGTATTGGTCCAAAAGATTTCCTCTGATGTTGCACTAATAATTGAAAATCTAATTATACATAGTAAAGGTCCGAATTGAATTCTGAATTTGAACAAAGTTACTCGGTGATAAGGTCCGTGAGGCCAATCAGCATGGATTTTGAAGAGAGAAAAGCCATGTTTAACTGGATGAACATTCATCATCATCATGGGCTTTAAAAATTTATTTAGAACCATAAATTTCTGTCACTGATCAACATGGTTGAAAACTCAAGTTAAGTTTACACTAACAACCCCAAAAGAAGATTTAATAGTAAAACTTTCAATCCTTTGTCTGACAGCTTTAAACTTAAAACAACTAAAGTTTCCGTAATAGGCCTACCAAAAATATAAGCGGTCGAAATAGACGATAAAATCTACAATAACAAACATGTATCCTCAAGTTTAGGAAAATTATGGATTATGACTAAACCAAAAAGAAAAAAAAAGTTAGGAAAACTGTACAAATTTCTAAATGCAAAACTGAAAAGCAAAATAAAAAACAAAAATTATTTCTTAAAAAGTACATGCATACAGATGAGAATAAAATCCTGTAACTAAAAAAAAAAAAAAAAAAAAACAATAGTTAAAAGTGCAGACAGTCCAGGTACTATTTATAAGAGAGGTCATTCAACCTAACGTACTCCAAAATAACTTACAACATTCCCAAAACTCGTGAGCAATTATTCATATTAGACTACAACTAAACATAATTCAAAATAGAAATGTTTTCACACAAAATGTTTAAATAAAATAAAATCTACCAGTGAGCAATTCAGTATAAAGTCAAAATTATTTCCAAATGAGCAACTTATAAAGTGACAAGCAAGAAAGAAGTGATGCCTGGAAATCGCACAAGAAACTGATGGCCACTGAGGAGCTGCATTTTAATAAAAAATTGGCTTATTTATATCTAAATGCTTCATAATGGCAACCAAACATTGTTTTATAACTTTGAGTAAAAAAAAAAAAAAATTTAATCTGAACACTGTGAAGGGCACAAGAGAATTGACCTATCTAATAATATTAATACATACTTCAAACTAAGGCTGCCGCACCTTATGTTTTAAACCAATACCTGAAGAAGAATTCAAAATGGTCTTCACATACCACTATATTACACCAAATAACCTGATTGGATTCCAGATATCAAGTGAATTAAGACATGAACCTTCTAAAATATAAAGATCACTATAATGCTTCGCACCACCACCTCACGGAGTGTGTTTATAATACTGTACTATACATTTACTGTATAATCCTTCCTACAATAAAGATAAAAAGAAAAGAATAACTATTAAAAACATATGAGCAATTCAAAGTCTTTTAAATTAAATTAAATAACTTCTTCCTCTTCAATTGGCTCCTCTAAAATTTCCTCCTTCTCTTTCTTAGCTTCAGTTTCCTTCTTCTTCTTCTGACTAGATTTCTTTGTCTTAGGTTTGCAAGCAGTGAAGCACGTAACCTTCCTCTCTTTCCTAGCATCCCCAAACCTGGCGGCGGCGGCCCCACGACTGAGTGTGTAATGATTGCACTCGGGGCAATCGCCCGCTTCGAGAGCCATCTCGTTTTCGCAAGCCTCGCAGTTCAGGGGACTGACCTCCTGCACTTCGTAGGCACAGGCCGCGCAGTCCACCGACTGACTGCGCATGTAATGGGGAGAAGGGCTGGTGTCCCTGATGTCCATGGACTGTGTGTATCCGGAATAATAGGAACCATCGTCGCACAGAGCATTGCGAGAGCCCTTAGATTCACGGGAGAGTCTGGGAGGAAGGGTGTTAAAGTGGCCAGGGTAGCTGGGCTTACCTGACTGACGTGACGAAATTCTGTCGGGAGGCTGGGGTGGTGAAACATCAGGAGGCTGTAACAAAAAAATATATATTCAGAGTACAGTACACATTATACATACTGTAGGTAAATAACTATTATAGGATGTATTTAAAGGTTGTTACTATTCTTACATTATTTTATTTTAATTGTTCTTTTCCTTTTTAGTTTATTTCCTTTCCTCACAGGACTATTCTTCCTTGTTGGAGCCCTTGGGCTTGTAGCATCTAGCTTTTCCAACTAAGGTTGTAGCTTGGCTAGGAGTAATAATAATAATAATAATAATAACAACGATGATGATAGTAATAATAATACCGACTGTAGATACAATGAGGAGCTATCAAAAGTTTTAAATCAGTCCGAAATGTCACTTCACAGCACTGCATTTCTTAACTTTACACTGGTGTTATTTATGTCGGCATAAAAACTTGATGGCTATTCCAGTACACCTTTAATGTCTGAATTACTAATACAGTAGTATTAATTTCAATAAACTCGAGCTTAAGTTTCCATCTTACCAAATGAACTCTAGGATATCTGAAGCAAGAGTTTCATTCATTATCAGCATTTAAATACTAATACAGTGGTTCTTCAACCAAGAAAAAAAAATCTACTTAATACACAGCTAGACTGTACATATACAAACAGCATGATGGATGAAAGGCAGAAGGAACAATAAGAAAGTATTCCTGAAAATATGACTTTACAGACTTTTTGATGAAACTATTACTAACTTCATAAAGTGGATCACAAACTTTTTGATGTAAGGAGAGAATACAGTAAATCACATATACAAACAGCATGATGGATGAAAGGCAGAAGGAACAATAAGAAAGTATTCCTGAAAATATGACTTTACAGACTTTTTGATGAAACTATTACTAACTTCATAAAGTGGATCACAAACTTTTTGATGTAAGGAGAGAATACAGTAAATCACAAAAAATTTTCAATAGAGCTTTCTATGTTTAAAGATTCAAAAGTTGAGAACAATAAATGAATCAGTTAATATTTTTGTATGAATAGTTTGCCACTGAATAACAAATATTCCTCCAATTAAAAGGCACCAATACATCTTCCCTTGCATTTCTGAGGGTTAATCCTTGGAATCCTGATGGTCAATCGTTGGCATTCTGAGGGTTAAAACTTGGAATTCTGAGGGTTAAACCTTGGAATTCTGAGGGTTAAACCTTGGAATTCTGAGGGTTAATCGTTGGCATTCTGAGGGTTAATCCTTGGAATTCTGAGGGTTAAACCTTGGAATTCTGAGGGTTAAAACTTGGAATTCTGAGGGTTAAACCTTGCATTTCTGAGGGTTAAACCTTGGAATTCTGAGGAATTGACCAACTGTAAAATTTCATCAATCATACTTTTAGGTGAAGCAGATCTGACTAAGAGAACGAATGGTTATCTGAATATTTTCAATATTCAAGAATACCTCATGGTTGAAAATCTTTACACAATACTAGAAATCCCAAATTATTTTTTTAATTATTCTTGAAATGACATTACAAAATATTCTCAACTTTCAAACATTTGGAGATAAATACAAAACCAACCGAAATCATTAATCTTAGATATTGTATCAAAAATTCATAATGAAATACTGTAATCAAAACAATATATAATTTAATATTATTATTACTTTCTAAGCTACAACCCTAGTTGGAAAAGCACAATGCTATAAGCCCAGGGGCTCCAACAGGGAAAATAGCCCAGTGAGGAAAGGAAAAAAGGAAAACTTAAATACCTTAAGAGTAAAAACATTAAAATAAATATCTTCTATGTAAACTATATAAACTTTAACAAAAGAAGAGGAAGAGAAATTAGATAGAATAGTGTGCCAGAGTGTACCCTCAAGCAAGAGAACTCTAACCCAAGACAGTGGAAGACCATGGTACAGAGGCTATGACACTACCCAGGACTAGAGAACAATGGTTTGATTTTGCAGTGCCCTTCTCCTCGAAGAGTTGCTTACCATAGCTAAAGAGTCTCTTCTACCCTTACTAAGAGGAAAGTGCCCATTGAACAATTACAGTGCAGTAACCACTTGGGTGAAGAATTATTTGGTAATCTCAGTGTTGTCGGGTGTATGAGGACAGTGGCGAATATGTAAAGAATAGGCCAGACTATTCTGTGTATGTGTAGGCAAAGGGAAAATGAACCGTGACCAGAGAGAAGGAGCCAATGTAGTACTATCTTGCCAGCCAAAAGACGCCATAACTCTTTAGCGGTAGTATCTCAAGTAAAAAGACAACATTTGCAATATGAAACGGGATTTTGTTGACTTTTGTAGCTAAAAATCATAGGTATGTGAGTTGAGTGAAGCCTAGCCTAGGGAACAATTTAACAAAATACAACTTAGAAACAGCTTCTTGGAACCTATTAAGTTTGTAAGTTGAGAGACTTTCTGTAAAATACAATCAAATTTTTAGAAAGAATTTTAACCCTTTCGCCCCCAAAGGACGTACCGGTACGTTCTTGCAAAACACTGTTATTTACATGTTTTTGATAATTTTATGAGAAACTTCATGCATTTTCCAAAAGAATGAGACCAACCTGACCTCTCTATGACAAAAATTAAGGCTGTTAGAGCAATTTAAAAAAAATATATAGCAAAATGTGCTCGAAATTTAACCTTACCTTGGGGGTAAAAGGGTTAATCTTCTTAGTAACTGTACTAAAGTATCCATAAACCAGGCTCTTACCTCTGGCTTCGGTCTGTGTGGTGGAGGCGGGGGAGGCTGGATTGGGGGAGGGGGCGCCGGAACCATTGGCCTGCTTGGTGGAGGGGGAGGAGGTTGTGAAGGGGCGGTCATCTTGATTCCCCCCGCTCGCCCCACGGTTACTGGCCGAACGTGTCCAAAGTGTGATTCACCCGACCTGTTGTGATGCGAAGCTGGAAGTGTATGCGTCATGGTTGACGAAAAGGTGCTCTCCTCTCTTGAAAAACGACTATTTTCGGCGCTAAAATCACATTCGGTCGAGCTCCTGAACTCGCGCATGCTATTTGTTCTACTTGCAGGTCTATTGGAATGAGGTGGAGTGCTTCCATTTGGCTGAAAAAAATAAAAAGAAAAAAAGTCAATTAAGCTTGTTGAACCTTGGAATCCTGAAGGCGAACCTTGGTGAAATCCTGAGGGTCGAACCTTGAAATTCAGAGGTTTGAACCTTTGAACCTTGGAATTCTGAGGGTTGAACCTTGGAATTCTGAAGGTTGAACCCTGTAATTCTGAGAGTTAAACCTTAGAATTCTAAGGAATTTACCACACCAAATTTCTAAAGAACTAAAAATCTATTAAGATCAAACAGAACGATACTTTAATAACCAATAAAAACAAAATATTACCATATTTGACAGCCTATAGGATGCACTTTTTTTTCCCCAAAATTTTGGCTAACAAAAAAATCGCCCCGAGTCTTATACATCGTAGGTAAAGTTTGAGACCTACCGTCGGCTTACGCTTATGTAATCCAGCTTACGCAAGGTACTTTCACCTGCAATAATCTTCATGCAACATTGCTGGTATTATTGTATTATTATCGGTGGTTTAAAAATGAATACATTAAAATGAAAGCCATTTAAACTGAAATATTGTGACTTTCATTTATAAACATCTGCTGACAAAATGAGAACATCAAGTTTTGGTTGCGTTCTTAGCAATATTTTAACTTCCACTTTCCTTAGCCTTCGATCATTTTAATGGTATCATTAATAACGGTAGTAATCAAATTTAGATTAGCATTTTTATTTTTCATTAAAAATCCACAATGATTCGAATTATCCTCACTCTTTCTCCAATCAGGCACCATCTTCTCTGTGCCATCATACTATCATTAGCGGTAGTTTGTTATTGTTGACTAAACACAAACAAAATGGCTTTTCTGTTCTTTGCCGTGTAGAAATGTTTAGGGATATGGCAAGTAAAATATCTGTAATAACATCTTAACTAAAAGCTCTTAGTATTGTTAGTTATCACTTGAATGTGTAAATGCGTTTGTTTGTTCATTAGGATTGGCGATGAAACGCAAACAAAATAACATTTTCTGTTCTAGGCAGCATTTATTAGGAAAAACGATATAGATTCACTCTTATTTCAATTATTTTGAATTACTAAGGATGAAGAAAAACAATATTAATAACATTATTATTTCATAACCAATACTTGGTAAGATATCTGTTGCTGCAAAAGCTAACTTATACAGGTGTAAATGCATTCGTTTATTAGTTATAATCGGTGATGAAACGTAAACAAAGCAATGGTTGCGTGTTTAGCAAAAGCACGATATAAAATTGTTATTTATTCAATTTATTTAGGATTTTTAACCATACAACAAAAGCTAGCCTATGCACTAATGGTTGCCTTATACGCGGAAATATACGATAGGTTTCTGCAATGTACAGCTGGACTATTTTCAACAATATATGCTTAAATACACTAAAACTGTTTTCCTGAATCTGACCTGCTGAAATGAGGTTGAGCCTTATATGCCCATGCGTCTTACAGGCTGTCAAATATGTTAACTTGCCTCTCATGTACTACGAGGTACTTACCATAGATATTTTTCCATTTAAATTACCAGGTTCCACGAAGTAAAACCATGTGAGTGCAGTGAATCAAGAAATGGCACATTGCAAGAAACTTCTTATAGAAGTTAAAATAATTATCGGTAAAGTTCTACAAGTTTCTTAAAAATGCTTGTATAAAGCACCTAGGTTAGGAGAGGTATTAAGACTTTAAAATTCTGGTTATATAAAAATTTACGGTTCAACGTACAAGTCTCCCGATGACTCAACTTTCAAAGTACACCTTTATGAGAACAAGAGAACGCAACCAAAGCAAGATAAAACTGTAGTACCCAACAGTATAACGCACTTTCATTTTGCCAACAATCACGTATGTGATAGTGGCTGGAAGGTGGTCTGCCGGATGTCCAGGAAATCAGATAACAGTTTTCATGTCAACCACTAAAGGATGACAGATAAGATATGAAAAATATTCATGTTGATAGTGAGCTTATGGCTGCTTGTGAAAATATCCCCAACTTTACTTCATTACATTGCAGCAATTATGGAAGTTGAAGTAAACTTTAACGTACGTTATGTCCGGATCTAGTTTTTACGAACACTAACAAACTTCAATTATTTCTTGAAAGCATTGTAGGTAAGTTTTTTGAACAGCGATTAACCATACAATTTCTAATTATTTACTTTAGATCTTGTACATAAATACTATAATTAGGTCAATGTTTACTTGTCGGCAATTTCAAATTAAATCATCCAGATTTCCTTTTTGCTTACCCACTTTCAGACAAATCTTCAAACAACAGTGACACTTCCTGTTGGAATTTGGCATTTGTTATAAAAGTAAATCCTCTTTGCAGCTAGTATCAAAAGTGGTTCATAGGCCCACCATATTATTCATTCTACTTATACCTCTAATGGTAAATTTCATGATGTATGCCGATGTCATTGCTACCTTTATCATTTCTAGTTGCGAGATTTTGATGTTAATAAATTGAGTAAGACAAAATCTTATCCAAACTAGAATTAATAGAATTAATTGATAAACTGAAAAAAAAAAAACCCTGCAAAATCAACCTCTTGATTTGCTACCTCTTAGAAGAGCAAAGTATTAAAAGTAAAAGGAGGATTTAAGATGCCTCCATGTACCAATGTAAAATCACTGCTGAAGCTATCGTGGCTACAATACAGTGACACCTAATTCAACAGGAGAAATAAAATAATGGTCATCAAATCTCTTGAATTCAATGAAACTTTTAGGACACAAAACACAGAACTCATGAGCTGTATATATGCAAATTAAAAGCAAATACCCCTTAGAGAGAAGAGCTGACAATATCAAGACTTCTAATTTATTCAATCTAATTCTCGTAATACAGAAACAGGAATGTGACCATATAATCATCATATTTCTTATCCATGAAGAGGACACATTCTTAAAGAACTAGCTAGGATTAAAACCTTGTCTGCATGCTTTAACCAAACAATGTAAATATGAAACCAGATGGAAGACTTCAAAGAAAATAAACCCAAATTTTGACACAGTCAGTGCATGCATGGTGCTTCAATGCAACTTAAAGCCAAACTATTCCCAACAGAGGGTTGCCAAGTCCTCAAAAAGACGACAATTAGCATGTGATGATTTTTCAAAACATTCTCACATGATGAACATATATCACAAGCACAAGTGATTTCAATCAATGTAAATATCACCCACGAATGGCATTTAATACAGAATTCCATCTTGGGAATATATATCCACTTGGAATTCATTTTATGGTAACAGATTCTGGCCGGGTGGAGATTCGAACCCCCAGGAATTCGACAGGAATATGTACGGGGACTTGTCATAAAATTTTATCTCTCTTGATAGCTCAGTCGGTATAGTCCCTGCAGGCATGGTTTCCAGCCAAACAGGTGGGGGTTCGAATCTCCACCCGGCCAGAAGCTGTTACCATAAAATGAATTCCAAGTGGATATATATTCCCAAGATAGAATTCGGTATTAAATGCTATTCATGGGTGATATTTACATTCTCACACGATGTTTCAAGTAGGACAAATAGGGGCATGCAGGGCATTAACAGCAAGAACCAAATAAATTGCAACAAAGGCTCTACAATGCACTTACTTGTACTACTGGCGACTTTGGTGGGGGTAGCGGCTTGGTAGTACTAGGTGGTATCGGTGGTGCAGGTTTATTCCCCACACTAGGTTTGCATACTAAATTAGGCTTGGGTTGAAGGGTCGGGTGACCGCCGCTTTTTATTGGATTTAAATCCTGGTGAATCAAAATATTAAATGTAAGCCTTCTACATTCTCAGGTGAATGGGGTATATCTCTGTGATTCAAAACAGTGAGTAGATACACTAAAATCGAGCACAGCTTTCTAGCATATTATATACACACACTAGATTATAAATTGATCTTTTCGATGTAGCTCAATATACTTGTACTTATTGCAAAATATGTAACTATGTGAAAATAGTGAATTTCTACAATAAAACTAAACTAAATTACTCAACTAAAGAGAAAGAAAAATGACTAACTCAGATATACAGAACAAATTTATATTTAGGGCATATTAACATGTTTATAAACAATTTCAATTTCAACACTTAACTACGTAAAGAAAATCAACAGTTGTCCCAGATGAGTAAATTAAAGAAATTAAATAATAATTAAGGATTATTTCTAAAATAAGCTCACTATTGATACAGCAAATCAGTAGTTTTAACCAAACTACAAATTAGGATACATTTTTATACAGTTGGCTACACTGAGGAGATTGTATTTTCTACACAAATAGATTGCATCATGAAGCATTCAACAGTTTCAAATAAGATTTGCCCGAAAGAAGAATACACAATAAATTCGATTCTTTAAAAAGAACACTACAGTCAAAATACACAAAGTTTCAAATTATTTGCATTATAGGTGAATAAATCATAATTTCTATTGCGGCTGACATTTTTGAATGAGCACCGGCCTGTTAATGCACTCTAAAGTTTCTTTTAATGTTTCCTGTATGTATTCAATTAGGTTGACACCTAAACGTAGGTTCAATATTAAATGTTCCACATGATACATTAAGTGCAAAGGCATCTAAGAAGTATAATTTCATTTTCATAGTTGAGCAGCTGGCGATGTATTTCCAAAATATTCCTTGATGCTAAGATATTTAAATAAGACCTTGACCGATTAAAAATTACTTGATACTTTCCACAAGCTTCACAACGGGTCTTGTGTATGGATCATGAAATGAAATCAGCTGTTGTGGGTTTATAAATAATAAAGTGTGTTAGGAGAGCTGGTCAAACCATTTTCTGTACACCCTCTAAATGCAGTGTAACGAATATACTCTTCAATTTTATACCTAGTGATTTTTTTCCCCCAAGTTGAACCTTCCCCTGTATGCAACTTGGAGTGTATACTTATTAGATTTTTCTTCTTTCTTACCATTATCCCTACATTAAGGGGTTGGTTACATGATGCACCTTCTCAAATGCCTTCTATCAAAGGCATCCTCTTCCACCAAACCTCTTCTCTATGCCTCCCTCTCGATCTCCTCCTAACAGGTTTCTCCCAAGCTCTCCTCACTCCCTCCCCACCATCCATCCTCATTACATGTCCACACCATCTCTGTCATGACACACTTATAACCTCTATAATCTTTACTACACCTGCCATTCTTCTTCACCATTTTCCAATTTTTCAAGCAGTGATATTCCCATAATACAGTACACCCCAACATTTTCATCTCTGTTCCCTAGATTCTTTGATAGCAAATCTTTCAAAAGCATATGAACTTCTTCAAAAGTAAATTAATCAGTATCTGATAAGAATGTTTAGTGAAGACCATTCTATTTCAATAAAACATAGAAACCTATCTTGGAAAGGATTCACCTCACAGAGATGCATTTATGACAAACTATTTATATCTATGCATAATAAAACTTCAAACATTAGGGACTGCTTATATAAAAAAAGGAGACTACCAATTTCTTTTTTCTTGTCATCCTAGTTTACTGAAATCAAAATGATCAGAAAATATTCAATAGTTACAAATCAATTTACTATAGCTAGTTATTCCTCTACACTTCCTGGGATAGGAAGGATGATGTGAAGAGAATAGGTTAAGTGGATGAGAATGTTTTGGAGAGGGCCCTGCATTAGGAAACCGACCCCTTATTGTAGGGATAATGGTGGGAAAGATGACGGCAACTCTGGGATTGGATCATCCGTAGTAACGGCTGCAGGCAATGTAGAAAAATGAATATATTTCTTTTAATTCCTTTTTAAAAGTAGGTGTTTCATTTCTATACTGGGGTTAAACTCTTTCAATATTTTTTGCTTGAAGTGCAACCTTCCATCTTCAGCATCAAGAAACAGTCAATCATTAATGAGAATTAATACTTTAGCTGCTATTGGCATTTCCTGCAATGTTTGCAAGGCAGTAATTGGTTTTAAATTTTCTGGAACAGCATCATTATTATCATTGTATGGTACTTTTAAGTGATCTATTAAGAGAAGATACTAAGATAGTCAGCTCAAAATGTTTATTGTAAATAATTAAATCCAATTCATTACTTTTTCAGATCCCAATTTATCAAGACCTCATGCCCCACATTTTTTTTTATCAAATTCTTTCCCGTTTTAACTAAGAATATAACATCTTTGCAAGAAGTCAAGGTCAGGTTAAGACATAAAGGAACCATTAAATCGCCAAAGAAATGAATAATCATCCTTCCTGGCAAATAAAATATGAAAATAAGCTTCTCCCAATAAATGGATTAAGATATTCATTTACCTTCAAGACAATGCAGCACATTATCTGAATTTTCTCTTCTTAACATTTTGATTCTAGAATGGCACCTATTAAAATTTTCATAATTCTTTTCCTTAACGAGGGACTTTGGCCTTAATCAGGGTCCTGAATCCTTTTCATTTACTTCTTATCATTGGTCGGGTAACTATCAACAAAAAGACCTGGTTGTGGTAACCCAACGGAAGCATACCAGCCTGGTGTTTTGCCAGACTCGAGTTCAAGACCTGTTCAAGCTTAATGGTTTTAGTGTCTGCACCCTCACCATCTTTTTGAGTAAAGGATGGGTGGTTTGGGGGAGCCTTGATGTCTACCTTATTGCCTTATTTTTTGTTTGGGTTCCCCCAGGTCCCTCAGTGTGAGGCACCTCGTATATCCACCAGAGAGTTGCTAATGCATCTTCCGGTGTATTTTGCATCTTCCAGTCTTGGATGGTCTGGGATGCATCTTAGGTATTTATCAAGCTTATTCTTAAACACATCTACGCTCACTCCTGATATGTTTCTTAGATGAGCTGGCAGCGCATTAAATAGTCGCTGCATTATCGACGCTGGTGCGTAGTGGATTAATGTCCTGTGCGCCTTCCTGAGTTTACCTACCAAGTCATGTGCAGCCAATGCCTGGCCAGAGCTTTTGATGAAGAGGGGGATTGGGTGCTGATCATAATGTATATATAGTCATTCTTTAGGGCATTGTCACTGTCCCTTGCCTCTGCCATTCATGAGAGAGAGAGATAAATGAATAAATAAGTAAAATAGAAGCAAAGTCACATCAATTTACACTACTGAAAACCTGTCTGTAATGCTAAAGAAGCTACTTAAATGACAAAAATATAAGGTTCACTTACGTTCGGTCTGGGCTTACTAACAGGACTAGGAGGTTCGGGAAGGGGTCCTCTCGGAGACGGCCTGTCGCCGGGAAAGATAGGTTTCCGCGTGGCTGGAGGTGGCGGAGGGGCGGGACTACTCTTAATACTAGGCTGCAAAGGGATCGATAATCGTAGGTTATACAAAAGCATAAAGATATTGAGTACCTGGTAATGTAAACTTAATGGGTACTTACAAAAGCCTAAAAAACTTGAGTACAGAAAGTCTTCAACTTAGAAACTTGATGAGTTTGAAGAAGCGGTTTAAGTTGAATTTTGTTACATTTTGATCAAGGGTAAGCTTCAACTAACTTGCATACATATGATTTTCAGCTGCAAAAGTCAACAAATAGTCTGGTTTAATATTGCAAATGTTGTGTTCTTTAATGCATTAAATTATATATTGATTAATTACAGTATTTTATTACAACCGTTGATACAATATTTCAGTTGGATTTGCGTTTGCAGCTCCCAATGTTTGCAATTTGAGGACCTTCTGTACGTGGTAACAAACTCAGTACTGTACTGTGCCAAAGCAAATATTCTGCCTGCCATATAATGCTTAATTTGCAAGCCACAAAGGCAATTCCAATGCACTATCTAGAATTATAATAAAATTGCAATTTAGAGTTTTTTTTTCACCATAAAGCTAGCTGTGCCGGTTAGGAACTCTGTACGTATAAGGATACTTATACAGTATATTAACTTTCTGCTGTTGGAACTCAAATCATTGAATTAAAAGAACGTAAGATAATAAGATGTCTAATTTAAGAGACTAGTATACAGTATTTAGTTGACCTTAGCAATACTGTATTTGCAGTTATATAGAGTAGGTAGTCTTTGGATAGTAACTATTCTGAAGAGCAGACTATAAATACACTGACGGTACTTATCTTTACATTCTCTGTCCATTCTTTATGGTTCCAACAACTTTGATACACTTTAATGCAAGTTAGTTCTAATATTCTTAAAGGAAGATCCAACTCAAATTATGCTACCTAGTATATAAAACTTTTCCTAGGAGAAAAGTAAATAATACTTTTATTTGAGGCTATATTCATTACAGTGGTTCTAGCACAATAATATTAAAATTACATTACTACATGTACAAAAAAAAAAAAAACTCAAGAAATAAGCTATTTCAGTTTGCATGGATACTTTGGTTACTTGGATATTCATACAGCACAACTGCAGTTTTATTATGCATTTTACCCTGTATTTTAATCTTTGAAAGACTGTATTATAGAACTATACAATAAGCCATACCAATCTATTCTCATAAACTCCTTGCCCGAGTTGATCACAGAGACTTTCGTAACACTTAAATTTCCCATTAGAATGTGTTGTTTTATTTCATTATCAACATTTTCATTATTATTACTACAGTATTTATGAAACTTCCTGAAATGATTACAAAGCACAACAACTGTAAGTGGAGGTATGAAACGAAAATACGTCTAACAGCTATTTTTCACGACTGAATGCATCAGCGAAAAAAAAAAAATGCCATTTCATTTCCAACAATTTACATTTACCATTTTCGGATATCGTTTCCTTTTACATGATAGAATGCATAATAGAACTACACCTGTTGTACTGTATAAATTTCCAATAAAACAAATTCTAAATGCATTTACAGATGTAAACAGTTCAAACAAAAAAAAATGACCAATTATTGGAGGAGCTTACCTTTCACTATGAAAACAAAATTTCTAAGGCACCCAATAGTGTTCAAAATTATTCTCTCTAATAACTCTCCAACAACATTGATGAAAGAATCATGATACCCTAGATAGAAATACCAACAACTATGTTGAAAACACAAATTAAAGAACTCCTGTAATTAAGAAATTCTTTTCCAAAGGTTAAAATTCGATCATTTACGATCAACATCAGAAATCCTGCCCTAATGATGTTCAGCTACTGTCATTGCCTTATTACCTTTGGACTAGGAGGTATATCATTAGTGGAAACTTCGGACTCTGTTGATAAATCACGATGAGGCACACTTGGAGCAGGCTTCCTTCCTGGGGGTAGTAATGGGCCGCTACTGCCTATGGCTGCAAATGAAATGTCAAAAAAAAAGAGTGAAACCTTCGCTCGAGACGATTACGTGATAACGGTTAAAAACTATACCGTAAAACTTAATTTATTACATAAAAAGAATGAAAATGGACCACAACTGAATGATATTAACAAAAGGATGGCAAATCGTTTTTCATTTCTGCGTTGTATCTATATTTGTATATATATTCATCAACAACAAATGCAGCCACTTCTAGTCCTCAGTCAAGTCTAGGGTTTGGCCATTTTCATCTCCACGTTGGTAACTGCAGATTGGTGATGGTGGGAGAATTTAGTCTGATTGATCACAGCAAACCAACCTGGTATAAGTGGGTCCGACTAGTACAGCTTTGCTGATCATGGCGATACACAAACCCTTTCACCACGTTAAAGTATCGCCACTCAAAATGGCATTTATTAAGTATATAAATATGTACACAGTACGGTATATATTTATAAAAAAATGACAAATTCGAAGATAATTTGTATTTTTCCTAACCATACAAACCTTAGCTATTTACAAAGGGTTTACTTTTAGCGCAGCTGAAATGACGAGCCAATAGTTTTTAACGAGGGTTAATTACCCCCGCGCTAGTTAGCGGGGGGTGGGGAAGGGTAGCTTGCTACCCCTCCCCCCTCCACACACCGGTGACTTGCTTCACTTCACTTAGAGGTAGGACTTGACTTGGGGGTCAGGGATGGCGGGCACATATGTGTAAATAGCTAAGGTTTGTATGGTTAGGAAAAATACAAATTATCTTCGAATTTGTCATTTGTTCCGTAACCGAAATACAAACCACGCTATTTACAAAGGGTGACTTACCCCTTAGGAAGGGTGGAAAGTCCCCAGCCTTACTGACTTCGGCTTGCCCGGGGGCTCGATCCCTTAGTGAGCAGCACTAGAGAGAGGGAGCCCCTGTACCTCACAGGTTCCTAGCATCGCTAGGAACGAGTGGCCTACATAAGTAGTGTGAGGAGGAGAGTGTGACTCGTCCTATGAAGTTGACCTTGAGACCTTCAGATAGGAATTCTAGGATAGGACGTTCCCCATACCACCTCGTCAGGGTATGGGAGACGCAACAGTATTAAGCTTAATACTAGGAGCACAAAGAAGCATGGGTTACCTGCAGAGGTCGAGGTCAGCTATGCGAGGACCAGGATGCTGCTTCCCCAAGAGAGGGGAGAATGAAGAAAGAAGTAAGGGTCAGACATACTCTTTCATTCACACAGACTAAGACCGGGTAACAACGCCCTCAACCTACTGCTACTTGTCCAAAAAGGAGCCTGAGGTTAGACCAGCTGTTGTGCAGCCACCACAGGGCCGATAGAGAACGTATCGAGGCTCCTGTGGGTCACGTCTTGCAGGTAGTGGGCTGTGAAGGTCGTTTGACGCTTCCAGACCCCCGCTTGAAGTACCTGCGTCACAGAGAAGTTTCTCTTGAAGGCCAGGGATGTAGCAATACCCCTGACATCGTGGGCCCGAGGGCGACGTGACGGAGGAGGGTCAGGATTCAGGGCATGGTGGATAACCCTTCGAATCCAAGCAGAGATGGTGTTCCTTGTGACCCTCCTCTTTGTCCTGCCTGTGCTCACAAACAAAGCTCGCACATGAGGACGGACTGCAGCCGTTCTCTTCAAGTAGTACCTCAGACACCTCACTGGGCATAGTAGCAGCTGGTCTGGGTCGTTTGTTACAGAACGGAGACTCGCGATCCTGAAAGAGTCGAACCGAGGATCCGGCACTCCAGGATTCTGAGTCTTGGCCACAAACTCAGGGACGAACCTGAACGTTACCTCCCCCCATCCCCTTGAATGGGCGATGTCGTACGAGAGACCATGAAGTTCACTAACTCGCTTGGCCGAGGCCAAGGCGAGTAGGAAAGCCGTCTTCCAAGACAGGTGGCGATCGGAGGCCTGGCGTAATGGCTCGAAGGGAGGTCTCTTGAGAGACCTGAGAACTCGAACCACGTTCCAAGGAGGGGGTCTCACTTCCGACTGGGGGCAGGTAAGCTCATAGCTACGTATGAGTAAAGAGAGTTCTAGCGATGAAGAAATATCCACGCCCTTCAATCTGAAGGCCAAGCTTAAGGCTGAGCGATAGCCTTTCACTGCCGAGACAGAAAGGCGCATTTCTTCTCGCAGATACACAAGGAAGTCCGCTATTGCTGGAATAGTGGCATCGAGTGGAGAGATACCCCTTCCACGACACCAACCACAAAAGACTCTCCACTTCGCTTGGTAGACTCCCTCAGAGGACCTTCGCAGGTGCCGAGACATTCTCTCCGCAACCTGTTGCGAAAAGCCTCTCTCCGCGAGGAGACGCTGGATAGTCTCCAGGCGTGAAGCCGAAGCGAGGCTACGGCCCTGTGAGGGACACCGGAGTGGGGTTGTCTGAGAAGCTCGTGTCGTGGAGGAAGCTCCCTTGGGAGTTCCGTCAGGAGTTGCAGAAGGTCCGGAAACCATTCCGCGTGATGCCATAGCGGAGCTACTAGAGTCATGGAACAGTTGACCGATAGTCTGGTCCTGTTGAGCACCCTTCTCATCAGACAGAATGGTGGGAAGGCGTACACGTCGATGTTGT
Source organism: Palaemon carinicauda (assembly GCF_036898095.1). Taxonomy (NCBI): domain Eukaryota; kingdom Metazoa; phylum Arthropoda; class Malacostraca; order Decapoda; family Palaemonidae; genus Palaemon; species Palaemon carinicauda. The sequence goes on along the minus strand of NC_090760.1, from coordinate 71,735,379 downwards.
CCCACCGTTGCTGGAAAGCATCTTGCCAGAGTGCCTTGGGGTCCGGGACTGGTGAGCAGTACAGGGGCAGCTTGAAGTTCAAGGCTGTCGCGAACAAGTCCACCGTCGGGGAACCCCACAAAGTCAGGACTTTGTTGGCTATCTGGCTATCTGAGGATCCAAAGACCACTCGGTACTCACTATCTGCGAAGCCCTGCTCAGACTGTCGGCGAGCACATTCCTCTTGCCAGGAATGAAGCGAGCTGATAGTGTTATCGAGTGGGTTTCGGTCCACCTCAGAGTCTCTACTGCAAGATGGGATAGCTGTTGCGAAAAAGTGCCTCCCTGCTTGTTGATATAAGCCACTACCGTGGTGTTGTCGCTCATCACCACCACGGAGTGACCCGCCAGGAACCGTTGGAACTGTTGAAGGGCCAGAAAGACGGCCTTCAATTCTAGCAGGTTGATGTGTAGGCACTTTTCTGATTCTGACCAAAGGCCTGAGGCCCTCTGGTTCAGAACGTGCGCCCCCCACCCTTCTTTTGACGCGTCCGAAAACAGAGTCAATTCCGGGGGAAGGACGAGAAGACTCACTCCCTTTCGCAGGTTCTCGTCGGCCAGCCACCACCGCAAGTCCGTCTGTTCCAGAGACCCCATTGGGATCAGAGTGTCCGGGGAATCGGATCCTTGATTCCACCGGGACTTGAGCCGCCATTGAAGGGATCTCATCCTGAGGCGGCTGTTTGGAACCAGACGGGCCAGGGAGGATAGGTGGCCCAAGAGACGCAACCACGATTGGGCGGGGAGTTCTTTTCGCCTGAGGAAAGGTTCCGCCACCCTCCTCAGCCTTGCTATCCGGTCGTCTGATGGAAAGGCTTTGTGGAGATTGGTGTCTATTAGCATGCCTAGATAAACCAGTCGCTGGGACGGCTGCAGAGAGGACTTCTCGAGGTTTACCACGATCCCCAGATCCTGGCAAAGATCTAGAAGCCTGTCTCGGTGTCGAAGAAGGGTCGACTCCGAGTCTGCTAGGATCAGCCAATCGTCTAGGTAACGAAGGAGACGAATGCCGTTCCTGTGCGCCCAAGTCGAAATCAGGGTGAACACTCTGGTGAACACCTGAGGAGCTGTGGAGAGACCGAAACACAGCACCTTGAACTGGTAGATCTTGTTGTCTAGGCAGAATCTCAGGTACTTCCTGGAAGACGGATGGATTGGGATCTGGAAGTACGCATCCTTTAGATCCAGTGTACACATGAAGTCTTGTGGTCTCACCGCAAGTCTGACTGTGTCTGCTGTCTCCATGCTGAACTGGGTTTGTTTGACAAACCTGTTCAGAGCCGAGAGATCGATGACGGGTCTCCAGTCTCCAGTAGCCTTCTTTACAAGAAAGAGTCGACTGAAGAAGCCTGGAGAGCCGTCCACGACCTCCTGGAGAGCACCCTTCTCGAACATGGTCTTGACTTCGGCCTGAAGGGCCAGCCCCTTTGCCGATCCCATGGCATAGGAGCTCAACGACACTGGATTCGCTGTCAGGGGAGGTTGAGATGACGTGAACGGGACGCGATAACCTTGGCCGATCACCGAGATCGTCCAAGCATCGGCCCCGAGATGTTGCCACCTGCGGGCGCAACGCTGAAGGCATCCCCCCACAGGTGGACACGCAGGGGGACTGCCACCCCTAGGGCTTGCGGCCGCGGCCGCCACCCCTAGAAGTCTTGCCTCCCCTGGAGGACTTACCACCCCTCTTGACCTTGGCTGGAAAGGGCTGGGGCTTAGACACCACTTTCTTAGCTGCCGGTGCCTGTTTTGGAGCCTTACGAGGCTGTTGCTGCTGTTGTGGCGGGGCTGGAGGCTTATAGGGCCGAGTTGTAAGGGCCCTGTGGAGGAGGGAGTCCGTGCTGGATTTCCTCCACCTCTCAGCTGTTCGCTCCAAGTCTTGAGGCTCAAACAGGCTCTCCCCCAGGAGGGAGGCATGTCGGAGCCTACACACATCTACGGCGGGGACCTTCGGATGGAATCTCTCGGACACAGCATCGCGACGCTTCAACACCGAGTTGGCCCACAGGGTGGTAACCTGGTGCGCCAAGAACTCGATGGAGCGGGTGCCCGAGAGCAAGAAGGTCTCTAGGGCCTTCCTATTGGTCTCCTTGGACAAGTCCTCAGATCGCAATAGGATGCCCAGAGATCCTAACCAGAAGTCCAGCCACGAAGTGGCCTGCATGGCACACTTAGCGACCTTCTCGTGGTTAAGGATCTCTGCCGCCGAGAACGACACCTGCCGGGCAGAGAGTTTCTCCAAGGGAACTCCCTTCGCCAGCTCCTCCACAGAGTGATGGAGCGGAAGAGCGAGGTTGTGCTCACCCAGGATCTCGAAATACCTCCTCTGCTGAAGGCGAGGAGGAGGGATGAGTTTGTTCCCGGCAGTGGAACGACTGGAGGAGGCAAGAAGTGCGAGCTGAGCATTGGCCCTAGCTCTGGCACTCTTCAGCCCCCGAGACCAGGGCAGAGCTGCACTGGTCTTAGGGGCCTTCCGAACGTCGAACACTTCATCCAGAATTGTGTCTTTGCCTTCACGGGGGGGGATGACTGGATCCGTAAGACTGTTAAGTTGCCTTATCAGGCTTAGGACCTGCCAGAAGGCATGTTCGGACTCTTGCTGTTCTCCTCCCTGCGGGCTGGCAGCTAAGTCTCCTGCCCCAGGAATCTCTTCCTGGGGTGATACGTGGACATTCCCCTGGGTAGTCATGGGTTCCTGTCGAATCCTTGCAGAGGATTTAGGGATGGTCTTGGAATCCTTGGGCTCCCTCCTAGGAGGGATACAGGATCCCAACAACGAGGTTCGAGGGGCCCCTTCCTCACGAGACAATTCTCCTGCCTGAAGCGAAGTCTCCCCCCCTGGTGCCGGGGGGAAGACTACCGGTCCACTGGACTCACCTGAGGACGGAAAGGCCTCGTCCACGGGAGAAGGAGAGAGTACTCGTGCAGGAGAGGGGACCCTCGAGACCGACCTCTTGGGAACCAACTTCGCCCTGGGGGAAGTCACCACGAAGTCCACTCCTCTCTTTCTCTTCAGCGTAGGAGAGACAGCCGCTGGTTTGTTACCCTGGCCGGCGAGTGCTGGTTTCATAACCCTCACTAACGCCCGTGCCAGCGGACCAAACCAAGTCTGCTGCTCAAAGGACACAGAGTCCGAAATCCTCGCTAAGGTGAAAGGGATCGGGCGATCCTTTGGAGTGGACACGACGGTACCTGCCTGAAAAGAAGGTGGGGAAGAATGCTGTAATGACCTGTCCTCGTCCTGCAATACCAACCTGTGCTTGGATGGAGGTGATCCCGAGTGCCGTCTAGGAGCACGCGTCCCTGCTGCTACCACCGGCTGTGGAATTCGCCGCGAACTATGGTCGCGCGAGGGTGAACGGTCGCGCAAAGGCGAATGGTTGCGCGAGTGATCGCGCGGGCGCACAGGCGAGCGGTCGCGCGGGCGCGCAGGCGAGCGGTCGCGCGGGCGCGCAGGCGAGCGGTCGCGCGGGCGCGCAGGCGAGCGATCGCGCGGGCGCGCAGGCGAGCGATCGCGCGGGCGCGCAGGCGAGTGGGCGTGAGGGTGGGCAGGTAAATGAACACGTGTCCGAGGCGACGAACGCAAGCGATGGCGCGACGGCGAGGGATCGTGCTGCCGCGTAGGTGAAGAAGATCGCTGGCGATAATGATCACGTGATGGTAAGCGATGGCGAGCAGCATGTGAAGGTGAATGATTGCGCGCAAGAGGGCGGTCGTTCAGGGTTGCGCGATGAGGAGCAGCATGCGTAAGCGGGCGATCGTTCAGGGTTGTGCGATGGCGAGCAGCATGCGCCGGTGAATGATCGCGTGAAAGGGTGCGATGGTGATCAGCATCCGCAGGAAGGCGATCGTTCAGGGTTGTGCGATGAGGAGCAGCATGCGTAAGCGGGCGATCGTGCAGGGTTGTGCGATGGCGAGCAGCATGCGCAGGTGAATGATCGCGTGAAAGGGTGCGATGGTGATCAGCATCCGCAGGAGGGCGATCGTTCAGGGTATTGCGATGAGGAGCAGCATGCGAAAGCGGGCGATCGTGCAGGGTTGTGCGATGGCGAGCAGCATGCGTAAGCGGGCGATCGTGCAGGGTTGTGCGATGGTGATCAGCATCCGCAGGAGGGCGATCGTTCAGGGTATTGCGATGAGGAGCAGCATGCGTAAGCGGGCGATCATGCAGGTTCGTGCGATGGCGGGCAGCATGTGAAGGTGATCGCTGGCGAACTGGTGATCGCTGGCGAGCTGGTGATCGCTGGCGAGCTGGTGATCGCTGGCGAGCTGGTGATCGCTGGCGAGCAGGTGATCGCTGGCGAGCAGAAGGTCGACGCGTGTCCTGTGAGAGGATAGGTTCACGAGCAGGAACGGGAAGATCGCTGGCGCGTTGGCGAACATGTGTTTCTGACACACGATGGTGAGCAGGGAGTTCAGCAGGAACTAAAGGGTGGTCAGAGACCGCAGGGCGATGGTCCTCAAATGAGCGCTGACGCTCGGAAGAGAGCTGACGAGCAGGAGAGCGCTGGCGAGGGGGGCGAACCTCAGGAGAGAGCCGACGAGCAGGTGAGCGTCGGCGAGCAGGAGAGTCTTGGCGAGCAGGAGATCGTCGACGAGCAGGAGATCGCTGGCGAGCAGGAGATCGCTGGCGAGCAGGAGAGCGCTTGTGCGCTGGCCCTGCTCGCGTAAGGGAAGAATCCCTTAGCCCCGAAGGGACCGTTGCCCGTCGGGTGACGAGTTCTCCAGAAGACGAAGATCCGGCAGGAGATGGAGAGCGGTCCGCAGAGAGGTTCAAGGAGGGTGGAGTAGTCGGTTGAGGCTGACGAGGAGAGTCCCCCCCGGAGGACGAAGACCCAAAAAGGCGCCTCTTAGTCCCCCTGTAAGGGGAAGGGAGGCCCTTGTGGCGTAGAGGGCGGTGAGCCTTACGGCGGAGGCGGCCTCGGGGGAGATCGTCGGGACCATCGGTCCTCCGAAGGGGAGTCTCCTTCAAAACATTTCCCTCAGAAGGAAGCTGGGCAGCAGTCGAGACCGAAGGACTCACTTCCCCCTTCGAAGGATGCACGGAAGGAGGAGGAGAGCCTAGAGCACCATCACCAGCAACAGCACCTGCGTCGGAAGGCCCAGCCACGTCGGAGGCCTCTGTCACCACGACGTCGACAATAGACAGAGGGTCTACCTCCGCTACCACCGGCGACTGTTTAACAGCGGCCCCCAACGAGACAAGGTCAATAAGAGCGACCCTGGAGGGCAAGCCCTTAAGCCCCAGGGACGACCAAATCTGCAACAGATCATCACTGGATAAAGTATTATTATCAATAACCTCCCCCGGAGGAGGAGGGGGAACCGCCTCGCTATGGGAGGCGACGCCCTCTCCCCCCACCGAAGGTAGGGAAACAGAACAAGGGCCTGCGCTCCCACTCGGACGACTCTCCTTAGGAGGCGGACGAGGGGGAGCTTCGGAGGAGGTTTGGGCGGCGGAAGAAGAGTCCCGAGAACCTTCCTCCTTCAAGGCTAACCCCGGAGGAGAACGGTCTCTCTTGGACTTCTTCTTACGCCGACGGCCAAACCTCTCCCACTGGGAGGCAGACCACTCCCTGCACTCACAGCACATGTTATCCTGGTCGCACCGTCGGCCCCGACATTGAGGGCAGAGGGTGTGAGGATCCGTAATCACGTCCGACATGAAAGTCCCACAAGGACGGCCGGCAACTCCAGGGCATGTCCGCATATTAAATAAAAGAAAATAACTGAAGGTCAACTTCCAACCAATCACACAAGCTGTAAAGAAAAAGAAGAAAATTAAAGGCTGTCACGAAGGCGATGAACAGACACGTCTGATCACCGCCGAGCCAAAAGTGAAGTGAAGCAAGTCACCGGTGTGTGGAGGGGGGAGGGGTAGCAAGCTACCCTTCCCCACCCCCCGCTAACTAGCGCGGGGGTAATTAACCCTCGTTAAAAACTATTGGCTCGTCATTTCAGCTGCGCTAAAAGTAAACCCTTTGTAAATAGCGTGGTTTGTATTTCGGTTACGGAACAACTATAAATCTTAGGAAAGACGAATAAGAGGCCACATCGCAACAAAATGATTCTTATTGAACAATGGATTATATAACTTGTACAGTTAGAATTTTGCCACTTTTGTTCAAGCCTCATTAATGAACTGTTATAAATATACTGAAACCAAATTCTAAAAAACCAGAGAATGATTTACTAGTACCATTCACAATATTATTTTCCCCTGTGGGAACAACCTTTAAAAGTTTTACATAACACTCAATCTTCACTTTTATTATATACTAATAATATTTATCAAGTGAGGCTCCAAATATATAAGGATACACTATTATCATCATCATTAATACTAAGCTACAAGCCTAGTTGAATAAGCAGGATGCTATAAGGCTAAGGGCTCCATCCGGGAAAAATAGCCCAGTGAGGAAAGAAAATAAGGACAAACTTCAAGAGAAGTAATGAATAATTTAAAAAACATTCTAAGAACAGTAACAACATTAAAATAGATCTTTCATACATAAAAAAAAAAAACCAGAGGAAGAGAAATAAGATACAATAGTGTGCCTGCATGTACTCTCAAGCAAGAGGGCTCTACCTCAAGACTGTGGAAGACCATGGTAAGGGGGTACAGAAATCTAACCAATAAACAAAAGGGACTCACAAGAATTTGTACTGCTGAATCCTCTCCCCGTGGGTTTCAACTTGGGCATTCCTCCAGCGAACAACCCGCCTAGCTGGGGGACACCTCCGTTCATCATCCCACCCCCTCCTCCTCCTCCGCCTCCTCCATAAGATCCTCCATTAGTGGAAGGTTTACTTTTACCTGTAAAAAGAAATATTAAGTTCTTTAGTTATATTCATGCAAATTATATGGAACTTTCTACATCTACTATGTGGAAGCCAAACATTGTCAGAGTGCTCATTTCTACAGCCATTTCTTTCTCTGCACTGCCTAGCTTTGGAATTCTCCCAATTTTAATACTAAATAACCCTTTTACCCCCAAAGGACGTACTGGTACGTTTTACAAAAGCCATCCCTTTACCCCCATGGACGTACCGGTACGTCCTTGCAAAGAAATGCCATAATTTTTTTTTTTGTTTTTCATATTTTTTATAATTTCTTGAGAAAATTCAGGCATTTTCCAAGAGAATGAGACCAACCTGACCTCTCTATGACAAAAATTAAGGCTGTTAGAGCAATTTAAAAAAAATATACTGCAAAATGTGCTGGGAAAAAAATAACCCCTAGGGGGTTAAGGATTGGAAATTTCCAAATAGCCTGGGGGTAAAAGGGTTAATACTAAATAAATTTCTCTGGTCAACTACGGCATTGTGATAAGTGATTTCGACCATAATATTGGTAGCAGTAATCAAAAAAAAAGTCACTTTATGCCATTCTAATAAGTTTGGAATCAAGGGAACTGTTGGACTACAACCAAAATGAAATAAGGTATTATAAAAAAAATTAATTGAAAGTTTAAACTTCAATGCAACAAGTCCAACAAACTGTGACAAATCAAATTACTAAATTCGACACTTTCTTTGGTCATAGCTATATTTAAAACTTAATTAGAAGCTAATTAGTTCCATAAGCAGGTTACATCATTATCATGAAAGTAATGTACTGTGGGGTTTTAAAAGGGCTGCTCACTCACGCAGCAAGGCTTCTGTACCTGTGGCCTGAAGGACTTAATAAAAAAAAAAAAATGTAAAGTGAAAAGATAATACAGTATATTAATATCTTATCATACCTGATGAATAACCTAGGAACTTCCCTTTTATTACTAACATAACTTTGGAATTTCAATTTTCTTTCCTGTAACATCTTATATAAAAAAAAAAATTACCCAATTATCATCACGACAAAAATCATAAATCTAGATTTTTCTGTAGATTTAGATTTCCCATTCCTCCAAAAATTTCATGATACTTCAAAATATAAACAAAATCTATCACAAATTAAAAGGTTGTACAGAAGTTCAATAAAAAAAAAAATAATTACAAATGCAGACAATATACGTGAACATATAGAAAAGCACTATAATTCACTTATTCACAATGGCTGTGTTTACACCAAGGCTGTTCCTGTCAGACTAGTTGCCTCCAAGAGTGACTAAACAGTATAATATGCCTGACAATCTTTCAACAAGGTCATTGGGAGATTTCTTCAGCTGATGATTTGCAGTCATTAAATATATTCAGGCTAAAACTAGTTATTTACACCACAATGAATTCCATCTGTGTATGCTAGGGACTTAAAATTACACCTGTAAAAAAAAATGAGAGAGAGAGAGGAGAGAGAGAGAGAGAGAGAGAGAGAATCTGCCTGAAATATTTCAAATGTTTTCAGGTATGCCAAAATTTCCTCATGTTAGTCTGTAGCAAGACTTTGTATTAACAAGCTATCCTATATATATATATATATATACATATATATACACAAATATACAAATATACACCATTTTTGTATATGTATATGCAAGAGAGAGAGAGAGAGAGAGGAGAGAGAGAGAGAGAGGAGAGAGAGAGAGAGAGTGTGTGTGTGTCCAATTTTTTTGAAACACTAATTTGTATTTTTCCTAGCTACAGTATACATATACAAACTCGATTCCTTAGATAGAGAATGTCTTCCACGTGACCTGGAACAATCATCAAATTTCCTAACAAATTAGGTGGAGTAGTTAGCGGGTCCCCTCCTGACCTTTGGCTCGGGGACTTCGCTTGGTGGTCGAGGTTTTAAGTGTAACTAAAAAGGTCTCTGGTTTGTATAATTGGGAATAAAAAAAAAACTGTGGTTTTGCTCCTACAATTATAAAACGCATGGACACTCGACCATAAGTGGGGAGGCTCTTATCTTTCCCGGACATGTCATCCTTCCTGGTCCCTTATGGTAACTTCAATATCCTGAGAGCTAATCGCAGGATGCAAAAGCCTTGAAGCCTTAACAGGACTCTAGTCCTAGGTTACGGAAAAATCTGTCTTTATATAAGAATAACAACATTTTAAATTGTCGGGGGACATGTTCAGACACGCAAAAGAAAAGGCAACCCATCCTTCCCCTTTCAAGTAGGATGGAGGAGTGGCTTCTGAGCAGACCACAGTCACCTAGAAAGGCTCTCTGATGCCTAACTGACCAGCATGTAACTGTTGTGGCTGCTTCATCCTCTGAAGAGATGAACAAGAGAGGTAGAACAGACAGTCATTTTTCCTTTCCCTATGACTTATGATGATCGCATTATCTCAGACAAGAAGCATACTTTTCTCCTAAGAGATTTATATAAATACTGAGCAGCGAACACCGGGTACAAGGAAAATGATCTAGGGGTCTGTGGGGCATGCCCTAAAGTACAAAGGCAAATGGTGTCTCAAACTCTCAGAACCATGCGACAGGTGACCGGGCGGATGCTGACAGAGCTAGACTTGCGAGTTTTTCCTCAAGGCAGTAGAGGCAGAGGAGGAGGAGGAGGAGGAGGACAGAGTATAACCCACCCTTTACAGATGATCGTTGCTTTAGGGAAGACTAGCCTGCAACAGCTGTCACACAATGACCCAGCAGTCAAAATCCATTATTCCCTCTGGACAGGAACAAAAACTCTTGCGTTCACATGGCCAATAGAATCAAAACTGTATCCCTTCATGGCGATCTGCTCGGCTCAAGGATCAAAAGTATACAGTCAAGCCTCGTTATTCGCAATAGTTAGGTTACAGACACAGGCGCGATAAGTGAATTTTCACGAATAAATACTACACTAGGGTGGGCTACCTCCTAACCTAAAAAGTCACTGCCGCTTGTCACAAGCGGGAGCCCGAGCTGATGTTTAACACAGTAAATACTATCCATAAGGTTACAGTACAGTACTGTGCTAAGGTAGGTTTATCTAGTCGTCATCATCCCCTTAGTGTATAACAAAAGTTGTTCCTATCTTGTAAAACTGTACTGTAACCTAATACTCACTGATACTGTAGTGTACAGTATATTACTGTCATATATGTACAGTAATATTACTTCAATTAAGCTTAATCCTTTTACCCCCAGGATACTTGGAAATTTCCAACCCTTAACCCCCAGGGGTTATTTTTTTTCAAGCACATTTTGCAGTATATTTTTTTTAAATTGCTCTAACAGCCTTAATTTTCATCATAGAGAGGTCAGGTTGGTCTCATTCTCTTGGAAAATGCCTGAAGTTTCTCAAAAAAATTATCAAATATATGCAAAAAAAAAAATTTAAATAGTTTTTTGCAAGGATGTACCGGTACGTCCATGGGGGTAAAGGAATGAGTCTTGTGAAACGTACCAGTACATCCTTTGGGGGTAAAAGGGTCAACTTTACTTACTGTAAGTGTTCGGTGTTTTCATTCAAGACTCGTAGCCTATGCCGCTATCTCAATAATAATTGTTGCTTTTAAATAAATAAACAAAAACTGTGATTTTGATTACTTTTCAACAGCTAGCTAGCTAGCTAGCTCGCTCTGTGTGTGTGTGTGTGTGTGTGTGTGTGTGTGTGTGTGTGTGTAATAAATGAAATCTTTGTTTCAGAGCTAAAAGCTATAAAATATCATGCATCGGCAAAATGAATGAAACTCCGGTTACCATTATGCGATTCAACTCACAGTACAAGTAAATAAAATATGAGAGAAGCATTTCCAATAAAACTATTGGAATTAATATGCTAATTTGAAAATGATAGATCAAGTAAAAATAGTTTAAGTAAATATAAAATATCCTTTGGTAGTTATTCGATCCGAAAATTGAAGTTGACGACGAACTAGGCAGGGTTGATCAGCTGATTTGAATGTAAATAATGCATAACATTATAATTTGCTGTTTTTAATTATTAAATCGATACTAAAATGTGAATATTACATGCATTATTAATGGATACAGTTAAGGGAAACCACAGGGAGAGAGAAGGACGAAACATGACAGAGACGAGACAAGGAGGGGGGGGGGGTAGTCAAGCCCCTTCTTGTACACTTCCTTTGCCACATCTATGCTAATTCAAATAAATTACCGAAATCAATGAATTTGGGGGATGCGAGAAGGAATGAAAAAATAGTTATGGGAATACGTGGAATGAGGGATAAGAAAGGGGTTTAGAATGATTAATTAGATGAAAATGACGAACGAATGTTAGAAAAGAGAAGGTAAATGAAATTGTGAAAAAAGAATCAAAAGCGGTGGAAAGATACGTTGTAGATGTGTGTGGAGAAAGCAGAGTAAATGTACAAAAGGTATAGGTAATTCTGTGAAAGTGAATGGTCATATCAGTGGGATAATATCGTGAACGTAAATATAGGTTGACAGTAGTTTCAGTTTCATTGACCATCAATTTATAGTACAGTATTCCTTCAAATTTTAAAGTTCAAACTGTTAGATCTTTTATCAGGCACAATATGTTGTGAGGCAAACGAATATATACTAACATACAGTACTTACTAATATCAGTACACTCCAACCTATATCACTGTGCTATTGCTTCGCAGAGCAACAACTTAAGTGTCGGGTATTCCATTGAAGAGTAACGTTGTTCAACTGACCCTTCATGACAACACTGGAACTTTCTTCTTACTAGTATTAACAAAGTTAATGCTGGGGAGTTATCTGGTGACTAAATGACACCAATGAGTCTTGACACTTTACTTTGACTGCTATTTTAGAAATTCACCTTTGCACTATACAATATTCATCTCTTGGATAGTTTATCAGTTGAATGGACGTATAGTATTTCATAAATTGTTCATGGCTTTTTCCACACAAACAAGAGTAAATAATAACCACACGGATGGCATCTAATTCCTGGAAGTTAATTACGTGCAAACCTAAACCCTTCGCCCAAAGGCCTGCCTTTACTATCGCTAGAAAAATGAGAGAAACTTACCGTCGATGACAGGAGCCGAACGGTCATTTGTAACGGTTTTCTTAAGTCTGGCGCCGCCCCTAATATCCGACAGAAGTGCATTAATATCATTTGCCCCCCCACCACCACCGACTTTGGCAGCTGGCAGACGGGGAGGGGGTGGGGCACGGGGGCCCAGCCCACCGGGAGCAGGTGGGGGCGGTGGCGGTGGCATCACCACACACCACCGCAACCCTGGAAGAGGCAAGTCGGTTATTAGTAAATACGCAAACATCACAGCACAGCATTACTAAAAAATAATAAATATATAATTAATAAAAGCAGCATCATACACATTTTAAATTATAAACTATATTTAAGTATCAAATCATACAATGCCCTATAAGCAGAACTCAATCGATGACTTCCAAAGAACTGTAGCATCATAGAATATTATAACGAAGTTTCAATCCTTATTGCACAGATGGAAAATCTCATATTTCAGATATCTTCCAAAACCAGGATTAAGAAACTAAAGGACTTGAAACAATCATTTATTCATCACAGGAAATCACTGTATCTGGTCACTATCAGGTTCTAGATTTGTTACATCAACTTATCCCACTCAAAACTCATCCTCCTACTTTTGACTTTATTAGTGCCACTGTATAGCAGGTTGGCCGCTAGAGTTGATTTTCTTCATCTATTTCTATTCCTTGCATCTAATTCCCCCAGTCCCACCAAACCCATATCCATACACATGATACGATGACGCCACATGCTCCTACTTCACATCACTGATGTTTTCTTAGCTATCTCGATTGGTTCCACCTACTCCCTTCCTATTACATGGTCTTAACATCTAAGAAAAGCTTCTCTAGCCTTATTAGAAGCTAAGCTACAAGCCTAGTTGGAAAAGCAAGATGCTATAAGCCCAAGGGCTCCAACAGGGAATAGTCCAGGATGGAAAGGAAACAAGAAAATGAATACATTACAAGAAAAGAATAAAATCAAAATAAAATATTTTAAGAACAGTAACAACATTAAATTAGATCTTTCATATATAAACTATAAAAACTTAAAAAAACAAAAGGAAGATAATTAAGACAGAACAGCTTGCCTGAATGTACCCTAGAACAAGAGAACTCTAATCCAAGATAGTGGAAGGCCATGGTACAGAGGCATGTCACTACCCAAGACCAGAGAACAATGGTTTGATTTTGGAGTGTCCTTATATCTTGACTCTCCCTCATTTTCAATAGCGATACTCCAGCAAGCTATCTCCGCAATCGCTCCCCCTTCCACCAAAGTGCCCATATAATAGTATAGCTCTGATAACTGTATTAGAGATCTTTATTTTGCGTCTTACTGTATTTTCTTGTCGAAAACCACTGCAGTTACTTCTCTATATTTTTGCCAAGCTTCTTTCCCTCTATCTCACCTGCTTTAGGACTGTACTATCTTCCATTTGAATGTTTGCTTCTTCATGTCCTTCTCTACCATTACTCATTAGCTCTGTCTCCAATGTCCAACTTCAATTCTTTCCTTTCTACGCCAAAAACTCCTTGGTCGCATCATATGTTTTTTCTACATCTAATAACTCGTTTTAGTACTACCAAAGAATACAATATCCTGGATAGTAAACTAAACATGACGGCCTGTATTTCAGCTAATAGGATACAGTATTTCATTACATCCAAAACATGAATGAGAAAGCCTTGGTAGTAAATAAGTTTTTATCTATACAGAAAAGTAATTGTCTTTTTACGTCAATGTATGCCTCTAATTTTAATGTATTCATTCATAATTAACAAAATGTGCTTACATACTTATAAATCCAATAACAATACAGGTCCACAACCTACAAACATTCGGGCATACCAACACAAATTCAACTGAAATAAACCTCAGATATTGCATCAAAAGCTCAATCAAATTCTGTAACAAAACAATATTAAATAATTTAATGCAGTAAGCATGACGGAAATTTGCTATATGAAACACGACTATTTGTTGACCTTTAAGGCTAAAAATTGTAGGTATATGAGTTATGTGAAGCCTAACTTTGGCCAATATTCAACAAACTTTACCTTACAAACAGTTCCTTGGAATCTATCAAGTACTTTCTGTACACTCAGGAATACTCTTCTATCTTGTTTCTTTTTCCTCTTGTTATTTCGAAGTTTTTACAGTTTATATATTAAGGATTTATTTCAATGTTATTATTTTTAAACTTCTCGTAGTTTTTCTTTATTTCCTTTCCTCACCTGGCTATTATTCCCTGTTGGAGCCCCTGGGCTTATAGCATCCTGCTTTTCCAACTAGTATTGTAGCTTAGAAAGTAGTAGTAGTAGTAGTAGTGGTAGTAGTAATAATAATAATAATAAATATGCAATGTACATGCCTACTTACATTAAATACTTCTGGAAGCATACAGAAAATTATAATATACTTTTTTGGGAAGTACTTTTCAAGCTATACTAAAATGTCAACTTGATCTTTCACGATGACTAAATAGTAACACATCTTTCAAAGACAAAAACTCTTAAACCACTGAATAGGAGACACACACACACACACACACACACACTATATCCTTTAAAAGAGGATACAACACTGGATGTTTGTTGTTCAAACTTCTATAAAAGTCTTATCATATCAAAATATATTTCCCCAACATAACTTCCTCCCTGCCTGACAAATAACCCAATAGGAATTCTAGTTGATCTTAAATTTGTAAGAAACATTTACCTGAAAAGATTTGAAAACGGACAAAAATTTGAGAATCGGGAAATTTTATTTTAAGATTAGATGTTTAGCTGTTGATGTATTTGTTGTTTTATTCTCACATCTGACAACCATATCAAGATGTTTTTTTTTTAGAGATAACTTCACTCATTATTATTATTATTATTATTATTATCATTATTATTATCATTATTATTATCATTATCATCATCATCATTATTATTACTTGCTAAGCTACAACCCTAGTTGGAAAAGCAGGATGCTAGAAGCCCAGGGGGACCAATAGGGAAAATAGCTCAGTGAGGAAAGGAATCAAGGAAAAATAAAATATTCTTAGAACAGTAACAACATTAAAATAAATATTTCCTATATATTCTATAAAAAAAAACTTTAATAAAACAAGAGGAAAAGAAATTAGATAGAATAGTGAGCCCAAGTGTTCCCTCAAGCAAGAGAACTCTACCCCTAGACAGTAGAAGATCATGGTACAGAGGCTATGGCACTACCCAAGACTAGAGAACAATGGTTTGATTTTGGAGTGTCCTCCTAGAATTCATTAATCTATAAAGAAACTATTATGGATTGGTGTGATAAATTTACCAGAAAGAACTAAAGGAAAGGGCAACTTTTAATCCACATTGGAGGAAGTTAAAGATACTGTTTAATACTAGCATATGGTTTTTGCCTTATCTAAGTTTTAAAACTAATAAAATATTATGAACTAAAGCATGAAATATACATCATATGCTGTTCAGGAATTTTTTCTGTATAGTATACTAAATGCAATAGTTTAATACCTAAAATTCATATATAACCTAATAAAGAGTCACAAGAGCTATTAAATACTGCAACACTTGCATTATAGTCTATATTATAGATAATTTGGAAGGAGAGACAAGATCAACTGTGTATTTGAACACAAATCAACAACAAAACTCCTCCATTAGGTATGACTCTTCAAAAGTTCTTCAAAAGCTCTATCAATCGCATCGCAAACCTAATATTTCGCACCTTTCAACCATATTGGAAAAGTCTCTGCCTGTGATCTGCCGGACTGGGATTTGAGTCCTAATCAAGCTTGATAGTCATTAGTAAGTGTCTGCAACCTCCCCATCCTTGCAAAGTAAGGATGGGGTTTGGGGGGAACCTATAGGTCGACACGCTGAGTCATCAGCAGTCATTGCCTGGCCCTCAGAAGAGGGGGCTTGCATACTGATCGTATGTATATATGGTCAGTCTCTAGGGTATTGTCAAGCTAGTTAGGGCATTGTCACTATCCCTTGCCTCTGCCATTCATGAGTAGCTTTTAAAACTTTTATTCCTTTAAAACAAGTCCCAATGAAATTAGCATCCGATTTTTAAGAAAACCATGTCATCAAATGCTATAGTATTTGCATACCAATGTAAAGCACCATATAAAACAGTCATGGTAATGTAAGAAAAACCCACAATAATGACCGAGGAATCTCCATTCTGCATGTAGGGACCCACTGTTGAAAGACGGCTGCTCTATATGTAGCAACAACAAGACTAAATGAGAACACAAGAAAACACACGTGGATATACAAAGTACCGGTATTCTATACAAGTTAAGATTGTAAACTAAAGGAAAATCTATACTGAATTTTTCAATGCAAGACAATAACTGGAACAGGACAAGGTCAAAGAAGCTGGACTTCTAGATTACAAAAGACCAGAGGGAATGGGTAAAAAGCAAAAAAAAATAACTGCAGGCTGCATGTACCATCCCATACAGAACTCTCGGGACTAGAAGTCACCATATCACATAAAACTTGCTTTGCGTGGCCCCCTCTAGACTAGAATATTTCCTTAAAACACCGATGTCTTCATCTTGCCCATTGAAACAGATTAGGGTAATTCAATATAAAGCCATTTAAAAGAAAATGAGAAATGGAATATTCATCTGGTCTACATGGGATCATTCAGAATGTGTTTCATCTGCTACAATAATGTCTAATCCAGAGACTTTTGTCCGGGATGGTACAGTACATTGTAAAAATTATTTATTACTACTATGAGGAGACTTTCCAGTCCAATGAGTCAAAGCTTGATTCCTGCAGAACTGACCAACTAAATATAGGAAAGATAAACTAATACATAATAAATCTAATGATTAAAAAAATAATCATATAATAAAGATAAGAGAAAAAATTAAACTTAGATTTTAAAATTTCATAAAGAAAAAGAACGTTCTAATAATAGCCACAAAGTACAGCAAAGTATATCGATGCTAAACAGCTTAGACTTGGGTTTAAGAGTCTGAGGTAATCCACAGTCTCTTCTGTAGTACAGTAATCTCATTAACCTCCCATTTCCTGGTTTTAATATTCATGTCTTCTTTTCGCACTTGGTGTAAGGTTTAAAGGTTACCCAAGAATGGCAGAGGCAAGGGACAGTGACAATGCCATAGAGACTGACCATATATGCATATGAGCACTGCCTATGGCCCCTATCCATCCAAATTGAGACCAAGGAGGGCCAGGCAATGGCTGCTGATAACTTAGCAGGTAGACCCCCAATCCCTAGCTCACAAAAATGGCGAGGTTGCAGACACTACAAGAAGCTATCGAGCTTGAGTAGATCTCGAACCCTAGTCCAGCAGATTGCCATACATTCCCAATAGGTTACAATAACCCTAAATGAATGAATGAGGGCTTCTACAAAATTGACCGCGAGTGGCTTAATGTGGGTCAAATAGTGTGCACTACATAACACCAAACTAGAGATAGAACAAGAAGATAACTACTGCACTACAACTGTTCAGTGGCTATTTTCCACTTGGTAAAGGTAGAAGAGACTTTCAAGCTAAAGTAAGCAGTTCCAGGAGAATGACACTCCAACATCAAACCATTGTTCTCTAGTCTTGGGTAGTGCCATAGCCTCTGTACCACGGTCTTTCTCCTTTCTATCTTATTTCTTTTCCTTCCGGTTTTCAAAGTTTATACAGTATACTGTAGTTTATAGATGGAAGTTCTTAATATGGTAACAACAATAAAATAGATCTTTCATCTATAAACTACAGTATACTGTATAAACTTTGAAAACCAGAAGGAAAAGAAATAAGATAGAGAGGAGTGTCCTTCTCCTAGAAGAACTTTAGCCGAGTCTCTCTTCTACCCTTACCAAGTGGAAAATAGCCACTGAACAGTTGTAGTGCAGTATACTGTTCATCTCTTCTCATGACATGACCATACCACCTCAGTCTAATATCATCAGATAAGATCCAAGAAAGCAGACTGGGGTGGTATGGTCATGTTATGAGAAGAAATGAACAGTATATTGGAAGGAGTGATGGAAATGGAGGAACAGGGAACGAGAAGGAGAGGGAGACCAGAGGTAGATGGAGAAAGCTGAACAGAAACATCGACCCCACACAGAAGTGGGAAAAGATGCAGACAAAGAAGTAGTAGTAGTCTGTTCTTAATATATATTATATTGTTCATTACTGCTTTTGTAGTCTATCTATTTCCTTTCCTAACTGGGTTATTTTTCTGTTGGAGCCCCAGGGCTTACAGCACCCTGATTTTCCAATTCAGGTTACAGCCTAGCAAGTAATAATGACAATGAGTAGACTATGGTTCTTTTAGGTACCGCAAAAACACAAAGGGAAACTTAAATGCTCGTGCCAGGTTCCTTCAAATTATTACTCTGTGAATGCACAGAGCATACATTCTCCTTGGAGTAAATTTACAAATGTAAAGATGAATATAAATGGGATGCAACTTGAGAGATTGCGTCAACCACTGGGATATTAACATATGTAAAATATAATTTCAAATTTGTGCTTTGTGCACAGACACTTGTAGAAATTATCTTTGCATATGAAGTATGAATTTATTGATAATAAAAGCAACTCAGGAATTTATTGTATATGCAAGACTTGTTTACCAACAAGAATGAATCTTTTTATGAAATTAAATAATCGACATACTTTGGTTAAAGAACAGATCCATAATTGGTGTAAAATGTTTTTTGTAGTTTTGTATTAAATATGGCATCTTGTGAATTAGATAAGTATAAGCTAGGATTACAAATCAAGACCTGCTACGTAAATTTATGTAAGCAAACTAATGTAATTGTAAGATATGTAAATTGTCGGATTATTGCAGGGCAAGAAATTGAAGGGTGTTTTTGGTTTTGGTCTAAAGGACTCTACAAATAATACTATATTTCCCATAGTTGGTGTGAATACATATCAACTGTACATGGTATTTAGATCCCTATAAAGGCACATATTGTGGTGATCAACAGTTCTAAAATCTTAGCCAGCAAATCACTTTGATCTCGACTATACAAAACTCATTAGCAAATTGACCGTATTTTATAAAATCATGGTGAGGGTTAGATGGAGATGGTTAGGGCATGCTCTTCACACTCCCCAAGATAAATCAGTTCACCAAATATTCAGCTGGGCTCCACAAGGCACTAGAAGAGTTGGAAGACCCAGGCCTACATAGCTGAGGGCTATGAAGCATGAAGTAGATGATGGATGGAGAAGTACTGAATTAAAAGCTCAAGATAGAGACGACCGGCGAAATCTGATGAACAGAATGGTCTCTTGGGTTATTCAGTAACAAAGACCACTTCCTAATCAGGCAGTTGAATCAGTGGAACTTCAGGAGTTCAGTCTTGCAGTGAATGTTTTTTTATATGTTAAACAGGCTGACATAGGTCTCTCTTCATTGTTTATACATCACTAATCTATTTCAACTTTGCTGATCTCAGGATATTCTATATCTTTTATCCATTACTTCGCATATTTAGTTTTATTTATCTCCTTGCTACTTTTCCTCACTGGGTTACTTTCCCTGTTGGAGCCCTTGGGCTTATAGCATCCTGCTTTTCTAATTTGGGTTGTGGCTCAGCTAGTAGTATTAGTTATATTGTAATAATAATAATAATGATATAACGAAAAGTAAAGCAAGTGCCATACACATCAATTAATACTAATGAATTTGATTACTTACTCGAGGTAAACTGCTTTCATTTACAAAAGAAACAGCCTATAAAAACAGCAGCAAGGAAATAGAAAATGCGAGCGTACGCTACGATCTTCATCCAAATCCATAAGAATCCATAAAACTTTTAAAACATTTTCCTTACACCCTCACCAAGACTGGAAGACTAACAGGATTGGTCACACTGAACGTTCTTTTCCTTGCTAAAGAGAAGTCTGAGTGACAACAAAATAGAAGGGATTCTATAACCTATCACTGAATGGAAAAAAACAAATTAACAATTATTAGATTAACCAGCAAACAAAGTGAGTGTATTTAACAACAAAAGAATTTTCATATTTTTCCCTGATAGAGAAGAAGAAAGGAAGTTGTGAGAGTAGGTCAAGCAGCCAGTAACAACAACAGCACGTAGTGGATACCTAAGCTAGCACTTGTCATGCTTCCCAAGGGAACAAGGATGCATTGCCTCGCAAATGTATCTAACAGCACCTTAGTCAAAATTTATGAAGTGGCGACAAACGACCATAAAAATACTTTGTGAATAGAGATCTAAGACTAAATTAATCTACGTCTGAGTTTTGATGAAGAATCATTTCGACAAAAACAAGACAGTTATAATGAGTTTCCTTTGATTAAAAATATAAGTTTTCCTCTGTTATATTAATGAAAATTTCAATTTTAATCTGGCACTTCAGGGGGATTTCACCACCAAAAAAAGTATAGATAACAAATAGAGTACAGTACTTGTAACTAGTGGATTTTCTCACATTCAGCTGAAGTATTTCTAAAACATTCTTGTTATGATTTCCAAATTTAAAATTATTTTTATCAAAATCAACCATTGAATAAAAAAAAATTATATATATATATAAACCTCTTTTAAAATATATCTAATAAAATTTGGTAAGGTACAAAGAATTATGATCAACAACAATTTTGTACTAGAGGGGTTTCATTCTTATTTCCAAACAGAAAATATGGTTTACGAAACAGAGAAGCATTAACACTGAGCCTTTTTATAATACAGTACTGTACATTTCTCCCTTGCAAGTATATTACGAATCAAATTGAAGACACGATAGCACTTAATTACCCCTTTACTAAACTCCAATAAAACACTAATACAAATGGCATTCACAATGGGCTAACAACAATTGTGATACAAGATCTATTCCGCTTTTAAACTAAAAAGACTACTGGAAACGTCCCTGCCTGGGGATCGCTGGACTGGGGGTTTGAATCCCACTTAAACTCGATAGTTTCTTTAGTGTCTGTAACCCACCATCCTTTTGAGCTAAGAATGGGGGGGGGGGGGGTTTGGGAGAGATTACAAGTCTACCTACTGAGTCATCAGCAGCCATTACCTGGCCCACCCTGATCCTAGCTTGGGTGGAGAGGGGGCTTAAGTGCTGATCATAAGTATACATGGTCTATCTCTAGGGCATAATCCTGCTAGGCCTTATCACTATCCCTTGCCTCTGCCATTCATGAATGGCCTTACAACCTTTAAATAAAACTGCTTTCAATTAAAAATGGTTCAAAAGACCATAATCTGAATTTAAAAGACTAAAATATGAATTTCTGACTTGTGTGGGGTCCAGGTAGAGAGAGACTCGTGTTCTGCTTTAGTTGAATAATCCGTAGAATTTCATAATTATATACCATTATTGAGAGAGAGAGAGAGAGAGAGAGAGAGAGAGAGAGAGAGAGAGAGAGAGAGAGAGAGAGAGAGAGAGAGAGAGAGAGAGAGAGAGAGAGAGAGAGAGAGAGAGAGAGAGAGAGATCCCTTCTACAAAAGTATAAAAAAAAAAAATCTTGCATAGACCACATCCAAGAAGATCCATCAGTTACGACGCAAGAACACCATCATTCAAAAGATATTACAGCAGGTTACATAAACCTGTTAACGAGATTCTCAGCTGAATGTTACCGGTACCTCTTAGACGTGTGAAAATAATCATCCCCATTGAATTTATGGAAATTCAAGTGTTCAAAAAATACCTTATATATAAAACAATAAAAATTAAGCCTACCAACTTCCTTGGACTCAAAATTTCCATTAAATTTCTGGAATTTTCATTATAAAAACACTTGCATTCCTAATGGGTACTTCAAGTCCACTCATGCCTCAGGTGAATAGAGCCACTTGAAGATGGGATAGTCGATAGCCAGCCACTTGAGACTTTCCTGGCTGGTTATTTAGGGCGCAGGTAAGTCGTATCTCATGGACCTCTCTTTTATCCCTACAGGGATTCTTTCCTACAGTAGAAAATACTTGCGTAATTAGACTATTAAAAGGGTTTGTTTTGGCCCAGATAAATATGTAATGTAAGCATTTCATTTTAGAAAAAAAAAAAAAAAAAAAAAATAAAGAGAGAGAGAGAGAGAGAGAGAGAGAGAGAGAGAGAGAGAGAGAGAGAGAGAGAGAGAGAGAGAGAGAGAGAGCGCAGCTGTTGAAAAGTAATCTAATGCACAGTTTTTTGTTTATTTAAAAGAAACTATTATTATCGAGATATTAGTTTTTAGTTTATAAAATATGCTGTATTTCTGTTTAGTAAAGTAAAGATAACATACTGCGCAAGAGACAACACATAAGAAGTTGCGTCATGCTTTTAGAGTAGCGGCGTAGGCTAAGAGTCTTGAATGAAAACACAGAACACTTACAATAAGTACAGTTAAGCAGTACTGTAGTAATATTACAGTAATATACAGTACAGTATCAGTGAATATTAGGTTACAGTACAGTATTACTAGATAGGAACTTTTGTTATGCTGTACAAAACAGTAAGGGGATGATGACGACTGTAAATGCACCCGCTCATGGTAAGGGGCAGTGACTTTTTAGGTTAGGAGTTAGCATACCCTAGAGTAGTATTTATTCGCAAAAATTCGCTTATCGTACCTGTGTCTGTAACCTTACCATCGCAAATAACGAGGCTTAACTGTAATTGGAACAGAGGCCTTGAGGGGAGAGATACACTTTCCACGACACCAACCACAGAAAACTAACCACTTCGCCTGGTAGACTACCTCTGTGGATTTCCTGAGGTGTCCAGCCATTCTTTTCACCACTAGTGCAAAAAGCTTCTCTGTGTAAGGTGCTGCTTGACAGTCTCAAAGCATGAAGCCGAAGCTAAGTTACAGTCTTGTGGAAGATATTGGCATGTGGTTGTTTAAGGAGGTCATGCCGTGGAGGGAGCCTCCTCAGGATCTCCTTGAGGAGTTGCAGAAGGTCTGTGAACCATTCTGCATGATGCCATAGCGGAGCTATAAGAGTCATATGCAAGTTGTTGCTTCCTCGTACCTGGTTGAAGACTTTTCTCATCAGACAGAACGGGATCAACGCATAAGCGTCCAGGTGTATTCACCGTTGTTGAAAAGCATCTTGCCAAATGGCTTGGGGATCCAAGATGGGGGAGCAGTATAACTGGAGCCTGAAATTCAGGGCCATTGCGAACAGATCCACAGTCGGTGAACCCCACAAAGTCAGGACTTTGTTGGGTATTATAGGATTCAAAGACCAGTTGGCGCCAACTATCTGTGTCTCTACTAAGCTTGTCTGCTAGCACATTCCGCTTGCCCGAATGAAGCGAACTGATAGTCACCGAGTTGTCTTCTGCCCATCTGAGCATCTCTACTGCAAGATGGTACAGCTGCTGCGAAAAGGTACCACCGTTTGTTCAGATAAGCTACTACTGTGGTGTGGTCGTTCATTAACAACACAGTGCCCTGCCGGGACCTGGTGGAACTGTTTGAGGGCCAGAAAGGCTGCCCTCATCTCCAAGAGATTTATCTGCTGGTACCTTTCTGATTTGGACCATTGGTCGGAGGTGTAGTGGTGCAGCACGTGGGTCCCCCACCCTTCTTTTGATGCACCGGAAAAGAGCATCAATTCCGGGAGGGAGACGAAGAGATTGACCCCTTTGCAGAGGTTTGGATCTGCCAGTCACTATCTGAGATCCGTCCATTCCTCTAGCTCTAAGTGGACTGGATGATCCCTGGAATCGCTGGACTGATTCCACTAGGATTTTGGACGCCACTGGAGAGATCTCATTCTGAGGCGACTGTTGGGGACCAGTTGGGTCAGAGAAGATAGGTGACCGAGAAGTCGAAGCCAAGCCTGCGCCGGGAGCTCTTCCCATCTGAGGAAAACCTATGCTATCTTCCTCAGTCTCTGAATTCTTTTGTCTGATGGGAAAGCTTTGTGCCTTAGGGTGTCTATGCGCATGCCTAAATATACCAATTCTTGAGAGGGAAGCAGATGAGACTTCTTGAGGTTTATCATGATCCCCAAATCCTTGCAAAATCTTAGAAGCTCTTAGTGGCGGAGAAGTACCGCCTCCGAGTCTGCCAGAATCAGCCAGTCATCCAACTATCTTCGGAGATGGATGCTGACTCTTGTGAGCACAAGATGACACTCGGGCGAACACTTTCAGGAAGACCTGGGGTGCTGTGGAATGACTGAAACACAGTACCCTGAACTGGTAATGCTTCTGGTTGAGCATGAATCTTAGATACTTACTGGAAGACTGATGGATTGGGATCTGAAAGTATGTGTCCTTCAGATCTAGAATGGGAGTCCTGCAGTCTTATCGCTTGTCTGACATTGCCGGCTGTCTCCATTCTGAACGGGGTCTGTTCGACAAACCTGTTCAGAGCCGAGAGGTCGATGACTGCCTCCAGACGCCTTTCTCACAAAAAAGAGTCGACTGTAAAAGTCTGGGGACCCGCCGAGAACCTCTTGGAAAGCGCCCTTCTCCAACATGGTCTGGACTTCTGCCCTGAGGGGACACTCCTGTGCGGATCCCTTCGCATAGGAGTTTGATGGAACCAGCACTAGAGTCAGTGGAGGGAGTGAGAGAGTGAACGGGACGCGATACCCTGAACGAATCACCTCGACCATCCAGGCCGAAAATGAAACTAAGTCCTGTAAGCTTCTCGAAGGGCATAGCCCTCAAGAGTGCCTCTACGGAGTGGTCGAAAGGCAGGGTAGGGAGAGACTCCCCAAGGATCTTTTAGTACCTCCTCTGAAACACATACAGAGGAGGTGGACCCAGTTGCCTGGGATACTGCCTTCTGCTTGGCACTCCTCAACCCCTTCGACCAGGGCAGAGCTGCACTGGCCCTTAGGGGTTTCCGAGTATCATAAAACTGGTCAAGGACAATTTCTTTTCCACCTAGAGGAGCTACCGATGGATCTGGTAGCCCATTGATGGATCGGATGCATCCAAACTCTCACCCATAGGAGCCCGGAGTGGGTTGCAGTCGTCATCAGGATAGACCAGAGACAGGGAAACTGCTGAGGAAGTGCTCGTTTCCGGCGGCCTAAGGGGCAGCGAAGAGGGAAGCCTGGCCAAGGTTTTATGGATGGTAAATAAAGCATTTGGCTCCCTGCTCCGAGGCAGGCGTTCCTCCATCAGCGAGGGCCTAGAAAAATCTGCTGGTCTACAGGCGGGATGGAAATCCGCCGCCAGAGGGAGCACGTCACCCCTAGTCACAGGTTGTATCTCCTTAGGCACTATCTCGATGGGAAGGGAAGAAAGGAGTTCCTGTAGCAAGTTACCCAGTCTTCCAAGGGAGGCGAAGGACGGATCCTCTTCCTTTTCCCCTTAGATTTAGCCTGTGGCATCTTGAACTGCAAAGGGCTACCTTTGAGTTCTTGAAAACACTCTTCCCGAGGCCTCTTGCAAGGGGAGAAAGGTTTCGCCCTACCAAAAAGGACCCACAGGAGCGGAATCCTCCAAACTTCTCCTAGGATCAGCAGAGAGGGAAGCCCCAGGGACAAGAGGTGACAACAAAGGAATCCTTGAAGTGCCTCCTAAGGACTGGGAGCGGGGAATGACCCCCTTCTCGGCCTGACACATTATATTGAATAATTCTCAAAGCCATGGGGGGTTGCGGGCTCCCAAAGAACTGCGGGGGAGGTCCTTAGGAAAATATGGATCCTTGGGTTTAGGAACCTCGGCGGGTTTCTCAACCCTCTTGCCTGTAGGAGGCTTCCCAGCAAGCAAGATTGGCACAGGCCTACCCTTAGGGATAGGGTCTGGGCAATTGTCGCGTAAGCCACTGACGTCTCTGAGGCATTGGAAGCCTTTGAGACTGGAGACTAACAAGTGTCTCTCTTTGCAGGTGGGTTACCCCGGAAGGGGCGACCTTCTGCAGCCAAAAAGGAGATGGTACTTCGCCCGAGGATGGGGTAACCACCGGGAACAGGCGAGGTTGGTTTAACGAAGATGGCAAACCAGAAGAACCCTCTCTCAAACAAGACATAGGAACGTCAAGCGCCAGTGCTCCAAAGCGTCGTGCGACGCTGTTCTGTCGCGTGACTGAGCTGGGTCAAGAGGCGGAAAGCCAGAAGAGGGAGCAACTGTGGATCATAAACCCCAGTCGCGCGATCCATAAGAATCCACGCGGCGAGGACCTTGAGGAACCTCATCACCAACTGATGTTTGATGGATAACAGAATGAAGGCTGCGAGAACCCGGGGGTTCAGCATAGTGTTGGTAGCGCAGAACGCGATTAAAACCCTCGATGACGAGGGTCACGACAACCAACAAGTTCAGTGTGATCGCGTGAACCTCTAGGATTCGCGCGATGAAGAGAGAACTCCATGCTATGAGAACCCGAAGGGTCAATGCAAAGGGAAACAGAAGTTTCCTTGCCACGAGACCACTAAGGATCAGCGTGACGAGAGGCACGAGAGCCCGAGGGCTCAGCGTAACCTGGGTTGCAAGACCCCAAAGGGTCATCGCAACAGGAAACTGGAAACAGCAGTTTCCCGACCACGAGACCCCGAAGGATCAGCATGACGAGGCACGAGAGGCCGAGGGCTCAGCACAACCTAGGTTGCGATACCCCAAAGGGTCAGCGCAACAAGAGACACGAGAGTCCAAGGGCTCAGGGTAACTGGGGTTACGAGACCCCAAAGGGTCAGCGTGACTGATGGCATGAGAGCCTAAAGGCTCAGCGTAACCATCGTTACGAGAGCCCGGAGGCTCAGCGTAACTGGATCTCATAAGTTCCAAGTCGTGAGAACCCGAAAGTTCAACGTGAGGAGAACCAGCAGGTTTGCTCTCCCGAAGGAGATTAAAAAAAAGAAACTCACTCCACCCCTGGAGGAGAACGATAAGCATATGGGGACCGTCGATGCCCTAAGGCGGTCTTCTCTCGCGAACGAGACTCCTTCCTCCGAAGGGGATACTGTACCTTCCTCAGAGAAAGCTCTGACACTTCCCCTGGTGGATCAGCAAACTCCTTGGCATCGGAAACAGACTCAAGGCCTGACTGACGGGCTGCAACACCTACACCCACACAAGGAGGATCAACCTCAACAGAGGAAGGAGATGGCTGCCTTCTCTCCGCTCCCATCTGAAGGAGTTCAAAGAGAGTTTCCTTGGAAGGGGGACCATCGACGCCCAGCGATGACCAAAAGGATACAAGATCCGAGAAAGAACAGGTGCTCCCTGGCGGAAGGGAAGGAGCCGACTCGCTAAGGGAGTCGGCACCTTGGCCTGTCCCACAGGGTTGACCTGGAGTCACAAGCCCTGCGGTGCTGCTCGACCGTACCCCGAAAGGCCCCGGCAGAGGAGCAGCTTCAGAAAGAGATTTTGGGGGTAGAAGAAGCAGAAGCCTGTGACTTTTTCGATTTCGAGGAAGACCCCGAAGGCAAAGAATCGCGCTTAGACTACTTCTTCCTACGCCCGAACCTCTCCTACTGGGAGGCAGGCCACTCCCGACGCAACACAGGTGTCATGCCGTGAACACCGATGGCCCGGCAATCCGGGCACAGGAGGTGAGGGTCTCAACGGACGACGTGAGGGTCTCAACGGACGACATGAAGGTACCGCACGTGCGGGCCTCGCGACCAGGAGATGTCCACATACCAGGACAGCAAACACACACAAGTACAAAAGAAGAAGAAAAAGTGGGGTAGCCGGTCTACCCCACGCCCCCACCTGCTAACTAGCGAATGGGGGTAGTTATCCCTCACTAAAATTATCTTGGCTAGTTTTCAGCATTGCCGAAAAGTAATACCCCATTTGCAGCGGAACAAATAGTTTTGATATCTCGGCCCTAACTGAAACAGGGTGTAAGAGGATTGGTAAAGAAACCTTAGACCAAGGCAATATATATCTACTCAAGAAGAATAAATGGAGTTGGAAGAGAAGGGGTAGAAATGATGATGACACCAAGAACAGAAAAGGCATTAACGGAATGTAGAGCTGTAAATACAGTAGTAGATTGTTACTTGCAAAGTTTAAATCAAAGATATGCAATGAGTACAGAATTATAGTTTGCTATGCACCAACAAATAATTCCCTGAAGAAAGTTAAGATGAATACTATGAAGAACTGCAGAGTGTAATAGATGAGATCCCAAAGTGGTATGAAAATTATGATGATGACTGTAAAACAACTTTTCAATAGTTGGATAAGCAAGACTTACTTAAAAAGCAAGTCTTTATACTTTGCCATTCAAAAAATCTTTAGAGGTTTCAAAAAAAAGTTGTGCAGTGACTTTTTGTTCTACTTAAAACAGTTTTCAAAGATTTCTTCTGGGTGCTGCAATCACATGAGTTTAGCCCTTTTATAAATATGTCTTTGAAAAACCTACAAGTGAATATGTGAATAGCACTGGCTGGTGACTTAGTATAACTGGTTAGAGCATTCTGTACAAAACTCATAAGCAGTTTCAAAGTATAGCAAGAATATCTAATAACAGCCAGATGAAAAATAATAGACCCGAAATTAGACACACAAATACTGTCCAATGTCATAGATAATCTTTTAGAATTACAGTATCAATTACGTGAAACTAATCATCCAAATCAGCCAAATAACTACAAAATACTCCTCAAGACACTTTCGACCAACTTTACACACGAGGACTATGGGAGAGGGAGGTCCCTTCCCCAGAGATAAATGGTACAGAAAAACTAAACTTTCAGAATCCACCATAATCTAAAGAATATATGCAGAATATAGCCATCTAAATCAACCACATTAGAAAAGGTGCAATAAGATTGAGCTCAAATGTTTAAATGTTCAACATGCGACTATGTACAGTATCATTTAAGACTAATCAAATCTCTAATCATGCTGAATGTTGGATTTCCCCTTGCTATCAGCATGCAAAATACTAGCGCTGTTTAGATACGAAAAGAAATAATGACCACTTATAAGTTAAAAGTAAATAAAAATGTATTTGACATTATCTTTTTTTTTTTTATGTTTTTCCGACAGTATTTTTTACTTGTGTAAATAGGAGAAAACTTTATTTGAAAGGTACATGCGAGACCTGTTTCTCAATCCCAGAGGCATGACCAATTGTGTGAAAAGAAAAGCCCCTATCCTAATGGATAAAATCTCTCTGCCATCGTAACCGTATAAACAAACACTGATGTCCCCCTCTCAATCCACTATATTCTCACTTGCAATTAACAAACCCTCTTGGAATGCTATGCTATCTACTATTGATTCTTGAAAAAGCTATGTAATTTGATCTTATTTTCACTAACTCCACACAATGGAAAATATTACAGCCTTGATAAAGCAAGAAAAACACAAAACTTTGACAAATTTTGGTGGAGGACAGATTTCTAGTTTCTCAAATGATCTGGTAGCCAAATGACCTTGGCAAATTACATTACTAAGAATACCGACTCATTTGTACCAAAACTTCAACCACATTTTTTAAAAAGTGCATTTCTTTGTATAATTTATTCCACGATAAAAATTTATGTTTTGTACACACCCTGCCCAGGTATCTTTTATTTTGAGTTTCACCTTAAACTAAAGGAATTTCCTAAAGGTATAACATTAGTAGGTCAATAGAGGTGAAGGGAGGGAGCAAGGGCATGACATGACAAAATGCAGTCGGGGGGAATACAGTACGGTAGTATTGTAAGTGACCTAAGATAAGGTAGCCCAAAACTCTCACCTTGCATGTGACTATCTCAATACAGAGCTACTTTAATATGCTATTACCAAATAAATGGGTAAGAAAAAATAAAGAGAAAATCATTCAAATTATCAAAATCATTCCATTTACCTTAAAGTTTGTGGGTGACTGGGGGAAGAGTAGGCTTAGCCTACGGAACTTGGCTCCTAATAGCAAGTCAAGCACGCAGACGGGGAACTAGAAAATCGGGACATTATTTTAGGGGGCTGGAAGACGAAGCGATGTCTATTGGCACTATATATTCATGTCTTATAATCAGTTGAAAAAAAAAAGCTGTGCTTCAGCATCTAAAATTCCTTTGCTAGGACGAGCAACAACAAATAAACTGGATTCACTATTAATCAAGAGATTGTGAGGAACAGTGTTTTGGTCAACTTGAGATTGAAAGTTTATCTAATACTGTAATCAAGTTCAGTATAAGCAATTAACACAATTGGCAACATGTTAAAAGAGAAATAGTTTATCGAGTGTGTAGGCGTATTAAAAAGAACAGTGGGCTGCAGTATACACTGCATCTTGCCAATGCAAATCATGCTACTCTATAAATAGACTACTATCCTCTCTGAATTTTAACAAGAGCTGATTTGCCACGAATAGACAATGAACTTGAACTATAAAGGGGAAATGACTATGACAGTTGTATTACCTATATTCACATCAATTATAAATAACAAATTCAATTCATTTCTGTGCTCCTGTACTCTTGAGAACGAAATATGGGTACAAATCTCTCCTACCGTTATGAAACCAATTTTTGATTCATAACCATATTTCTTAATTTCAGAATCTTTTCATAATGTTCACAAACTTGCTCTTCAATGTCAACTGATTTTACAGTACTCATAAACACCTTCTGGAGTCCAAAAAGGAAAGTTCAAACTTGCAATGAATGCTTTTATGTTAAACAAGTCGTCCTTATTTTCTCTGTGCTGTTTATATATGGCAGATATATTTTAAAATTAATGATCTTAAAGACATTTTATATTTTACCATTAATTCTCAAATAGTTTATTTCCTTTCCTCACTGGGCTATTTTCCCTGGGCTTGTATTATCCTTTTCCAACCAGGGTTGTAGCTTAGCTAATAATAATTATAACAAAAATAATAATAAAAGGGATCAAAATGCTAACCTAACCTACTCTTCAGGAAAAAATTCCCAAATTTACGATCAATAAAAACCACTTCTGTATATATATACTGTTCATCTTCATTATTCTAAACATAATAGCCTATTACTGTGGTTTCAGTGTAAAAAAAAAAAAAAAAAAAAAACACATACAATATATCTCCAAGTGTGTCCGCCTAACTACGACAGATTAGGGCTAGTCTAGATTAATAGGTAAGCTTATGGGAAAGGGGGACAACAGAAGCTTTACTTTGCGTGTATTTCCGAAATGCAGATATTTTTTACGACTTATTCTTATGTTACATATGCAGTATTTTTACTCACATTTTTAAAAAAAAATATATACAGTATATAATTATAGAAAAACTATTATCTTGTTACAAAGTCTCAACTGTATGCTGTAAATTATCATCATGAGCTTTTAAGAATAATGATACAGCCCAAATGGCCCTAGCATGGAAAGCCACCCCATACAGAAATAGGAATTTCTTAGTCCTGAATATAAATTAAGTGAGAAAAATAGGATAATACAAAAGACACAAGAAAGATGAAGCATGAAATAAGATGTATATTGGCTTATACTCAATGGTGTACTGTTATGAGCAAATACAGATATGAGAGGGATTACTGTACATACTGTATATACCGTAGAAGGAACACAGATTACTGTACATACTGTATATACCGTAGAAAGAACACAAGTTTCAACATATTTCTATGTACTTTAAATTGCCTCAAAATTCATATATTTTCTACGTGTATATTTAAAAGAAAAATAATAAGAATAAGCATTAGCTCATCATATCATAACAAATAAAAAAAAAAAGTTTCTCTTGTAACATCAACAAAAGTTTTGTTACGCTTTTCTACATATATTCTGATGACAACTTCCAAACTTGATCATGCTATGAAACATCTCTCTATTTTCTTGCAGCTTTAATTTACTGACTTACTCGCTTAATTAAATCTAACGAACACCGAAAACAAACTCGAATAGCCTTCACAACAGTTTTACACAGACAGTTCATATTGAAAATTTTCAACTTTAAATCAAATTTGGACATTTTAACTTTTAAATTTAAGCCCTGGTGCAAGGATGCATTAGAAAAATAATGGGGTACCATTCATCACAAAAATTAGTTTTTCCTAAATGTAAGTTTTAACTTGTATGATCATATCAAACCTGAACTACTTTCTGAGTACTATACCACATGAACCGTGATATAATCTAATCAATTAATTTTTCAGGAAAATAGAAGTTGACCATGCAATTATATCAAATTACAGACTGTGTATATTGCTCATAATGTTAGCATGAGACATTAACACTGTCTAACAGGGCCAATGACAGTAATAATGCACTGTGAACTAAAACGCTTCATATCAATTATGTATCAATTCTAAGCCTAACTGCATTCTAATGTTCCTGGTTTATCATTGTTTCAGAAACTAATATTAGCTACACTCCTGTGAAATTATACAGTGAACACTACACGATACACCTAACATACATCTCAAAATTCATCTATTTCTTAACGAAATCAGAAAAATAGTTACTCTACTCACACGAAAATGCATACCTACTTTACCGAGTACCATAGATATTCCATACTAGTGTACTCAAAACCGTCCAAAAAGACTTCTAAATATTTATATATTCATGCACAGACAGACTCAACCCTTCCCACCCCCTCTTCCCTTTCCTAACTACAATACAGTGGTTTGGCAATTTGTGGGAGACTGTGGCTTCAGTTTATCTCTTGGGGTACCTTCTATCAACAAAATAGGACAACTCTCTCCCCCTCAGAGAGGGAGATACTCTACTGCATAGTTGGTAATCTCTCAAAATTAAGGCATCAACACATCTGCGAAATTTTAACAAGTGCGGGTATCCGTGCAACATAACGGGTAGGCATATCAAGAGAGCTTGTCATTCTATCAACATAAAATTTCAAGACCAGAGGTAACTATTTTTGTTACTTTTACACATGGGAAAACTGGTGTCCCTGACTGCATTATTTTCACACGATCAAAACTAAAGATTTCCATCAGTAAAACTTTTAGCGAGTAACTTTTAACTAAAAATTCTGTCTTGCAGGAAAAATATACTTTATTTAAGAGAAGCAAGCAAGATGAATATTTACTACCAACCTAATCATAAATGCAGATCTCTTCTTTAGAGCAAAATGCTAATACTGCATAGAATGAATTACATGTAATCAAATTAATCAATTACAGTATTTTATAGCTTAAAATTTCATTATCTTCAGTAATTCAATACTGTAGTTTTACTTCAGAAACCAAGGTCCATTAAAACTGGTTCATATATTTGTTTACTACATATTCGACTTTGCTTTACAATAAAAAAAACCACCCACATGTACTCGAGTCTTAAAGTTATTATACTGTAAAGGTCAAAATGAACTGCTTGTCATCATAGTCTCTTCCAACGGCTATTGACACAAAAGGCCTCAATTACATTTTGCCAGTTGCCTCTTCCTTGTGCTTTTATATCAATACTTCTCCGTTTATCATCTCCTACTTCACATTTCATAGTCCTCAGTCATATAGGCCTTGGTCTTTCAAATCTTCTAGTGCCTTGTGGAGCCCAGCTGAAAGTTTGGCAAGTTAAAATCTCTTGGGGAGTGCAAAGAGCATGCCCAAATTATCTCCATCTACCAACTCATTGTGATCTCAACCACATATGGCACTCGAGTAATTTAAATTTAATTTCTAATATTGACCCTCCATTTAACTCTTAATATTTGTCTTAAGGTTTTGTTCTTAAATCTACAAATTATCATTATTACTTGCTAAGCTACAATCCTAGTTGGAAAAGCAAGATGCTATAAGCCCAGGGGCTCCAATAGGGAAAATAGCCCAGTGAAGAAAGGAAACAAGGAAATAAGAAAAGCAATTAACAACTAAAATATCTTAAGAACAGTAACAACACAATAAATATTTGCTACATAAACAATAAAACTGTAACAAAATAAGAGGAAGAGAAGTAAGATAGAATAGTGTGCTAGAGTGTACCCTCTAGCAAGAGAACTCTACCCCAAGACAGTGGAAGACCCAGGTACAGAGGCTATGGCACTACCCAAGACTAGAGAACAATGGTTTGATTTTGGAGTGTCCTCATAGAAGAGCTGCTTTCCATAGCTAAAATCTCTTCTACCCTTACCAAGAGGATAGTAGCCACTGAACAATTACATTCCTATAGTTAAAACCTTAAGAAAAGAATTGTTTGGTAATTTCAGTGTTGTCAGGTGTATAAGAACAGAGGAGAATATATAAAGAATAGGACAGGCTATTTGGTGTATAAGAAGGCAAGGGGAAAATGAATCGTAACCAGAGAGAAGGATCCAATATAATACTGTCTGGCCAGTCTAAGAACGCAATAACTCTGTAGCGGTAGTACAGTATCTCAACGGGTGGCTGGTGCCCTATCCAACATACTACTCGGTTGGCTATCGTTTCATTGTCATACCATGACTCCTGTCCATACAGTAACACAGATCTCACTGCAAGTATTTTTCTAAATATATTTGTTTGGCCTTATAATCAAGTAATTGGGTGCCACAGTTTCAAAGAGAAGCGCTTACCGGGTAATTCATGTTTCCGGGAATCGTCCCTGATGTAGGTGAAAATCAGCATTTGCCATGATTAGAAAAACAAACGGGTCCAACCTTACGCATAGGGAATTTAGAAACCTTGATGACAAATCAAAACAAACTACACTAGCATTCTGCAGCCAATCTCGCCATATCAGATAAGAAAAGTTGATTGAAAATTTATGACTGTTTACCTTTGTGATTTCTAATTTAATTAAATTCTTCTCTTGGCTTCTTTTTTATAATATACATTCCATTTTACAGAAGCTGGCTTTTCAACTTTAGTCAGCAGAAGACGAATCAATTCTACATAATTCAAAGGCTTTCAAGATAAGACTCCCAACATGAAAACAATTCACATATAGCATGGATTGCTTTCACAATTATCTGGGTTTGGAGGGGTTGTTCATTTCTTTTGAAGGGATGTAAGAAAGGTAATATCAAAATAACCTACAGCAGCGCAGGGTTATAAAAGTTACAGGTTGTACTCGGCATAATGTTAATGATAAGTTACATTCTTTTCAACCAGAATGTGTTTCCTCATTACAAGCTGATGATACCGTACCATCGGTTCTAATTCAGAGTGAAAACGAATTAATTGTAAACTATCTACTAAAACCCCGAAATGACTAATTGTGTAGAACCATGTTCTCCATGCAATAATTACATGCTACAAATGAATATGTTGTTTTCTTGGCAAAATGATGTACGTCAGTAATTTATTGAAACAAATGACACCTTGAAAAATCTTGCAAAATCAAAAATGTCATAGCACCAAAAATTAGGAAAATCAAAACTTAATACATTTGAACTGAGGAAAATTGAAATGGAAATGCTGCATATTGCTTTGTACAGCATGTCGTAATCCACAGTAGTACTGTACTTTGAGTAATACTGTAGTTCTTTTCATAACCTTACCTATAAATCAAAATGCAATATTTTTCTATTGAAATATATCAAGAACTTTAAAAACTATATACAGTATATACCAATATATTAGCAAAACACCACAGGTCTTACAAAGCTTGAAGATAGAGAAAGACAGAGATGATGAGAACTGAGTATGCAATGGAAGATGAAATATCATTGGAAGGAGAAAGGATTAATGAGGTAAAATCATTTAAGTATTTGCGTCAATAGGCATAGGAGGAGATGATAATTTAAGAACTATGGTCTCCAATACTGTACAGGGTCTTTGGAATTAGAGTTTAGTCAAAGTCTGAAAAAAGCAAATCAGACAATGGCTAGGATAAGTAAAATTTGGAAATCAATTCGCCTGAAATTACATATAAAAATCAGACTATATACCAGTTTAGTGAGATCGATGTTACTCTGTGGACACAAGTCGTGGTATCGCAATGAAACTATATCTTTAACAGATTCTGTAGATTTGAGAACAAATCCCTCAGAAGGATATTGGGAGTCAAATGGCAAGACAGGATTACAAATTAAATTATAAGAGAGATTACTAGAGTGCCATATGTGGATGAGATCATGGTGAGGGTAGATGGAGATGATTTGGGCAAGCTCTTCAAACTCCCCAAGAGAGATTACTTCACGAAACTTTCGACTGGGCTCCACAAGGAACTAAAAGAGTTGGAAGACCCAGGCCTACATGGCTGAGGACTATGAAGTGTAAAGTAGGAGATGATGAATGGAAAAGTATTGAATTAAAAGCTCAAGATAGAGACGCCTGGCGAAATCTAAACAAGGGCCTTTGCGTCAATAGGCGTAGGAGGAGGAGATAATGATATTCAAGATTTACATTATGCCTGACCTATTTCATAAAGATATTTCGATGAAGAGGTTCCTTACAAAGATAGGAGCCTTTGTAGGGTGACGGCCAGATCCTGTAGAAAACGGGAATATTCTGAACTGTGGCCGTCGTTCTAAAAACGATTTTGGCGGGAGAAGCTAACTTAAAAAACCCACCTAACCTATGCTAAAAGCCGTATCCTTACCCAAGGGGGCTTCGCCCTCCCCCGGACCCCCCCTTACACAACAGTTTCCTTACCTACGAGTACGACGGGAGAAGCTAACTTAAAAAACCCACCTAACCTATGCTAAAAGCCGTGTCCTTACCCAGGGGGGCTGCGCCCCCCCGGACACAACATATTTAAGATCCGTAGACCATTTCCAAACGCTTTTATTCTATACAAGATAACAGTCGGATCGATAATAAGCAAATTAGGATGCTTGGCCGTAGCGCTACAAACTACCCCAAAGATATATAAAGTAACAATATAAATTATGGTACGTTATATGACCTAGATCATGTAACGTAACAATTTGAAATATTACTTTATGTAACTTTATAATGTAATTTTGCATTGACAGGGGTTACTTCAAACTTTGTTACAGATAAGTTTTGTAAAATGTTTCAGCGAGGAAAAATAACAGAAAATATCCTAACCTAACCCAATATCAAATTTAGACTAAGGACTTTAAGGAAATATTGTATAGCATAAAATTGGTAAATCTTTAGTTAGTGCATATCAAATAAACTGCATAGGGTGTCACGCCAAGACAGGTTTGTACCTCGGCTCAAGGCACTGTCTCCTAAAAGATAATGGCCCCCTGCGACACCCCAGGATTACTTGGCGACTCCATCGGCTGTTCTATAAACTAATAAAAGTTTAAGGACACTCCAAAATCAAACCATTGTTCTCTAGTCTTGAGTAGTGCCACAGCCTCTATATCATGGTCTTCCACTGTCTTTGGGTTAGAGTTCTCTTGCTTGAGAGTATACTTGGGCATACTATTTATCTAATTTCTCAATTTCTCTTCCTCTTGTTTTGTCATGTTTTAATAGTTTATAAAGGAAATATTTAATGTTGTTACTGTTCTTGAAAAAAAAAATTCCTTATTTCCTTTCCTCGCTAGACTATTTTCCCTATTAGCACATAGCATCCTGCTTTTTCAACTAGGGTTGTAGCTTAGCAATTACCAATAATACCTAATATCCATTCAATCTATTTAGGCATTCTGTACTAAACTTTGAAGTAGCGAGAATATTGGGTCTAAAAACACTAACAACTAATTAGACCATAATTTAAAAGTCCCCGTAAATTTCTCGTCTTGATAAACATCGTATCTATCATACATCAATAGGCCTATTAATGTCAACTTTAGAAATCATGTAAAGGCCACAAACCCCACTAGTTTATATCAAATATAAAAACAGGGAAATAAAAAAAAACGTACTTTTTTTTACTGTTACATTGCCCTGTAATACACTACAATAATACCCACATGCCTTTAGGCCTACGGCAATCGCTCTGATCCTGATAGGCCTACTAGAAATCTACATTTTTGGAATTCAATTTTGTTGATTGATTCATTCTTATGTTTTAGGAGTTTCCTATATAAATGCATAGAGAAATTACACCGAAATTACACCTACATAGGCCTAAGTGGGGGTCGCCAATTGTCTAAAATACCCAATAGGCCTCCAGTAAGATACACTTCCGCTTTATTAATGGTTTAAATCTTAAATTGCGGATCATTCTGATTAAAACGAAGTCATCAATTTGTTTTACCAAAAAACGTAAACAAAATCTAACGATAAAATGACAGGTTGGTCATTTGTCCTTTGACATTTGGTCAGGGTAACCTGACCTACGAGAAAGAATGCAATAAATAATATTACCCAACGTAATTCAAATCCAATACATCGAATAAAATAAAAGACGAACACTAAAAGGGACTTCAAACTGGTAAACAATGGAAAAAAGCGACGGAGAAAATAAACAAAAATATCCGGAAGATAAGAGAATGTCTTCCCTGAGTCACTTCAACATTTGAGGTCGCGGAAAAAACATCCATCCATATTTCTCACCTTCCGAGGATTAAAAGCAGGATATATCCGTCGTTTCCCGAAGCCGTCTGCGCAAAATTCATCGGTACACATCCATAATTCCCAAGAGACTGACACAGGTGAATTGAAATGAGGTTAAACTGTCAAATTTCCTCGGCCACTACGAGACACCCAACCAACACAAATATGGCCGCATCGCCTCTAGTGTAGGATGACACTTTCATCGGCCAGCGGGTCGTTAAAATGGAGAGGTTTTAATTATTCTTTTGCGTTTTCATTAATTATTAATTATAAAATTATACTATTTTTGTATTTTATGTTAAATACACGCTAGTTTGCTTTGTTTATATGTCTTCGAATGACGTGTGGTGGTGGAGGACGGTTGGGTAGAGCGCTTAGAACTCGGTGGAAATGTTTCTCTGGCTAAGCGATCAAGGTCATCTGGAGAGAGAGAGAGAGAGAGAGAGAGAGAGAGAGAGAGAGAGAGAGAGAGAGAGAGAGAATGTTTAAAAGGCATTATTAATCACGAGAAGAAAATACACTGATGTGTAAGATGTATTACTGATGATGCTGGGAGAAAGAGAATGTATAAAATGCATTGCGAAAATGAGAGAGA
>NC_090760.1:71684149-71689149 GCF_036898095.1 Palaemon carinicauda | reverse complement strand
AAAAAAACGCACAATTCTTTACACCCACATACAGATTCTACTCCATACAAGCTTTTTAATTATTCAACTGTTTTTTTTTTCTTTTGGTGTGACAGAATTTAACATAACAAATGCTCGTATTTTTCACTGTATTAATTATTATATGATTTTACAGACATTGAACAGACTATAGGCTATTCGTATGATTATAAAAATATTATTTTCTACAATATCAACACATATATAATATGTAACGTTTTGTGATTCCCTTATGTAATATGGTTGGGCAACATGTCGTGAAGAAAGTAAAAACAAACAAGTTATGATTCTACGAAATACGCACAATAAGATTACATAACTTCCATCTACTATTCTTTGATAAAAATCTTATTATATTAAATAACATAATAACGCTTGTCAAAGACGAAAAGGAACTATAAATAAAAAAAATAATCTTCACTTTTTTCTAGGGAACAACTCCGGCAGATAGACGTTTCTTCTTTTGTTTTAGAAATGGAATTATTGTGTCGTTACAACGATTTTTATCTTGAGCTTCTTATCGCTCTGCATCCTATGTCATGAAATGCGCCATTGTATCACACTTAATACCGGATGTCGCAGACAAATAAACTAAAGTAGAGATGATAATTATTTAGGTTTTGGAGTAGAGTACTCCACACACATTCTTCTCCTCCCACGCCTACCGATGCAAAGAGCCTCAGTTAGATTTCACCACCTCATTAATCCTTTCTCCTTCCTATGATATTTCATCTGCCATTGCATATTCCGTTCTCATCATCTCTGTCTTTCTTCTATTTATCTTGAGCCCAACCTCGTGTGATATTTCATGCATTCTGGTAAGCAAGCTTTGCAAGTCCTGTGTAGATTTGTTTATAAAGACAGCGCCATCAGCATACTCTAGGTCAGCTGATTTCCTGTTACCAGGTATAAATATGTAGGCCTACAGAATTTGTAGATTTATTATTATTATTATTATTACTTGCTAAGCTACAACCCTAGTTGGCAAATCAGGATGCTATAGGCCCAGGGGCTCCAACATGGCAAATAGCTTAGTGAGGAAAGGCAATGAAAAACAAAATATTTTAATTAAAGTGACATTAGAATAAATCTTAAATGTTTAACAAAACAAGAGAAAGAGAAATTAGATAGAATAGTGTTCCCGAGTGTACTCTCAAGCACGAGAACTCTAACCCAAGACAGATGAAGACTATGGTACGGAGGCTATGGCACTACCCAAGACTAGAGAGCAATGGTTTGATTTTAGAGTTTCCTTCTCCTAGAAGAACTGCTTATCATAGCTAAATAGTCTCTTCTACCCTTACCAAGAGGAGAGTGGCCACTGAAGAATTACAGTGCAGTAGTTAACCCCTTGGGTGAAGAAGAATTTTATGGTGATTTCATTGTTGTCAGGTGTGTGAGGACAGAAGAATGTGCGTATGTGTAGGCAAAGGGAAAATGAACCGTAACCAGAGAAAGGGATCCAATATACTACTGTCTGGCCAGACGAAGGACCCCATAACTCTCTAAAGTGTAGAAACCTTTAAAATTTCCACACTGAAATGATACAGATGGCATGACACATCAATTTAT
The DNA here is from genome assembly GCF_036898095.1 of Palaemon carinicauda. Taxonomy (NCBI): domain Eukaryota; kingdom Metazoa; phylum Arthropoda; class Malacostraca; order Decapoda; family Palaemonidae; genus Palaemon; species Palaemon carinicauda. Next base: position 71,687,559 of record NC_090760.1, on the reverse strand, counting down.
ATTTATCATAGTTTAATCGAGATGACGTCATAGCACCGGCGTAATACGCACAGTACATGCATGTGCAAATACGCATCAGTATTAAACGAAGCTCCTTCCATAAACGATTCATAAAACAAAACGTAATTAAGAAGCGGAAGAATTATCAGAGTTTCTGGTGCGAAACGACTGTGTGTTTTGAGGCACCAAATTACCGAGACGTTTTGCAGAAGAAGAAGAACAAGAAGAAGATTTCGCAGAGTATTTGATGCTCTTTTTTAAGAGTTAGATTTCTTTTGATTTTAAATGTTTCTGCTTCGCTGATAGACTGTGATGATGATGGTTACTTATCAAAGTGATGTAAGTAGTTTTGAAGAGTAGAACTACGTAAACCATTATAAATATCTATTTATCTGGCTATCTATCAGTATGTGTGTGTGTGTGTGTGTGTGTGTGTGTGTGTGTGTGTGTGTGTGTGGAGAGAGAGAGAGAGAGAGAGAGAGAGAGAGAGAGAGAGAGAGAGAGACATTATAAATGTCTATTTATTTATCTGGCTATCTATCAGTATGTGTGTGTGTGTGTGTAGAGAGAGAGAGAGAGAGAGAGAGAGAGAGAGAGAGAGAGAGAGAGAGAGAGAGAGAGAGAGAGAGAGAGAGAGAGAGTACAATGCACATGCATGCTATACAAATGCACCAAAACATGCACGTAACGCATTAACAACTATACCTATATATAAGTGTAGCCTATAGGCCTATTTACATGCTTTGCAAAACACGAAGGAAACTTATGAAAATGTGCAACGACATATATATATATATATATATATATATATATATATATATATATATATATATATATATATATATGTGCGTGTGTGTGTGTGTCTGTGTGTGTGAGAGAGAGAGAGAGAGAGAGAGAGAGAGAGAGAGAGAGAGAGAGAGAGAGAGAGAGAGAGAGAGAGAGAGAGAGTCAATATTTAGATTCTTCTTCTACTCGTGGAAGATTATGAAGTTTCTCTGACCTTCCTGCGTTCAAGATGGACATTGTTTTTCATTCATCTTCTTTACTTATTCCATCTAAATTATATTTTAATTCTTATTCTAATATCGATTATAAAGATTAATTGTCATATTTTCTTTATACATATACGTTTATTTTAGATAATCTTTAAATGCAATTCTTTTCATATGATTCATTTGCATTTGATAGTTACCGTCTTAGTGTTTAAGTAACGCATATTTTTTGTTTGGTGAATTATTCTTTTTGTGTATGTTTGTTTGTGTATGATTATCCAAATTTTTTTTTTTTTTTTTTTCTTTTTTTTTTTTTTTACCTCCTGTACCAAGCTTTGGAATTCATTTTCTGTCTTCTTTTTTCCCCCTGGTTTTCAAGGCCTTTGTCTTTCTTGTCCTTGTTTTTTTTTCTTTTCCGGCCGTGGGTTAGTAACAGATTCAGGGTTCAATTTATTCTTTAGATCTATAGAATCATTTTAATAAAAGACAAAAATAATCCAGATTGGGTCAAATAGTAACGAATTTGATTGAATTTGGCTTTGAGATTAATTTACATTGAATATATTATCCACTATTATTATTATTATCATTATTATTACTTGCTAAACTGTAACCTTAGTTGGAAAAGCGGGATGCTATAAGCCCAAGGGCTCCAACAGGGAATACAGCCCAGCGAGGAAAGGAAACAAGAAAAATAATATTATAAGAACAGAAACAGCATTAAAATAAATATCTCCAATACAAACTATAAAAACTTTAACAAAGTTTTGTATATAAATTTGTCATCCACATAAGGTTAGACGTGATATCTATAAAAAAAATCTCCAAAATAAAAAATATAGAGTATTGCAAACCGGTTGCACTATATTTAACAGCATTTCTCAATCTGGGGGTCACAGCCCCCCACCCCCGACCCCGAGGGGGCTATTTGAGAGGGAATGAACAAAGTTTAACAGATCATTGAGACCTATACCTTATTTATAGTATACCTTATGATGAAAGGGTTTGTGTATCGCCATGATCAGCAAAGCTGTACTAGTCAGGGTCAAGGTCTATCTATGTATAGACCCCATACTAGGGTGGTTTGCTGTGAGCGATCAGACGAAAATCTCCCACCATCACTAACCTGCACTGGCCAACGTGGTGTTGAAAACTGGCCCAAACGTCAGAGAGGAATTGACATGTCTGAGGCCTTTGTCCTGCAGTGGACTAGAATTGGCTGCATTTGTTGTTGTTGAAAGCCTAAGGCCATAAACCTAGACAAAGGGTCTAGCCACTGGATTTAGATTGTCTAGATGCCAGGCCATTCAAATGCAATGATTATAATACTAGGAAACCTTGATATTTCATACAAATAAAAACCTTTATGGATAAAAACATTGGTATTTAGACATCCGATACGGGGGTCAATGTGAATGCAGTCTTCGCCGAATAGGGCCGCTATGCTAAAAAGGTTGGGAACCACTGGCATATCATTATTATTATTATTACTTGCTAAGCTACAACCCTATTTGGAAAAGTTTGATGCTATAAGCCCAGGGGCTCCAGCAAGGAAAAATAGCACAGCGAGGAAAGGAAACATGGAAATAAATAAACTGCAAGAAAAGTAATAAGAATCAAAATAGAATATTTTAAGATAATTAACATTATTAAATTAGATCTATCATATATAAACTATAAAAACTTCAACAAAACAAGAGGAAGAGAAACTAGATAGTAAGAGCGTGCCCGAGTGTATCCTCAAGCAAGAGGACTAACCCAAGACAGTGGCATACCATGGTATAGAGGCTATGGCACTATGCAAGATTGGAGAACAATGGTTTGATTTTGGAATGTCTTTCTCCCAGAAGAGCTGCTTACCATAGCTAAAGAGTTTCTTTTACATTTACCAAGGGGAAAATAGCCACTGAACAATTATAGTGCAGTAGTTAACCCCTTGAGTGAAGAAGAACTGTTTGGTGATGTTAGTGTTGTCAGGTGTATGAGGACAAAGGAGAATGTAAAAAGAATAGGCAAGACTATTTGGTGTATGTAAAGGCAAAGAAAAAATGAGCCGTAATCAGAGAGAGGGATCCAATGTGGTACTGCCTGGCCTGTCAAAGAATCCAATAACTGTCTAGTGGTAGTATCTCAATGGGTGGCTGGCACCCAAGCCAGCTTACTACCTAGGAAGTTATCTATTGCTGAAAAGTTTTCTAAGACTCATATCAACAAGAAAATTGCTCTTAAGGCCCTACAATTGACCTAATTCATTCAGGTCAGTTATGTGGAAACATTCCAACAATTGAAATAATAATCAAGAATATTTTTCTCAAATCATGTTAAAGTTTACCTAAGCGAAACATTTGTTCATACACAAGATAAATTGAAGCAATGAAAAAAAAATACATCAAATCTATAAAAGGGATACCATGATTC
>NC_090760.1:71619149-71679149 GCF_036898095.1 Palaemon carinicauda | reverse complement strand
ATTTGCAGTTCTTCATGGTATTCATCTTTCCTTTCTTCCAGGTAATCATTCGTTGGTGCATAGCAAACTATAATGCTCATATTGTACTTCTTTGATTTAAACTTTACAAGTAACAATCTACTATTTACAGCTCTCCATTCCGTTAATGCCTTTTCTGCTCTTGATATCATCATCATTACTACCCCTTCTCTTCCAACTCCATCTGTTCTTCCTAAATATATATATATATATATATATATATATATATATATATATATATATATATATATATATATATATTGCCTTGATCTAAGTAGAGAACGATGACGTACGAACGTCACCTGCGCGTGACACTGTGAGCGTTGTAGAACGTACCACTCGCTTGTAGCTCGTTTGTACATAAATAGGAACGATTTCTATTTGTATTTGGCATGTAAACAATGTAAAAACGAGCTACAAGAGAGGGGTGCGTTCTACAACGCTCACAGTGCCACTCGCAGGTGACGTTCGTAAGTCATCATTCTCCTATTTACCAATCTCCTTACAACGTGTTTCAGTTAGGGCCAAGATATCCAAACTATATTTCATAAATTCATTCTCCACTTGCTGTAACTTCCCAATTTAATTCATGGTTCTAGCATTCCAATTACCAATTTTCAATTATTTTTTAGTATTTAAAAATGAGGAGATTCTTAGCACTCCGCTACGCCCGGGACTGGGGCCATTCTGTCATTTTTGCTTCCCATAAATTGACTAAATCCATAGAGGATTCATTGGCTAAATTCATCAAAGGATAGCCAGTTCCTTGTGATGCGCAGTGCCTATCTAACTAAAGAAAGTAACCCCTACCGGTCCATACTAATTCCAGTAACATCATCTGCCAGGCATCAGGAGTAATAGCCGAAGAGAAATCATGTCTATCACCTTAAACCCAATCCGTCACTTTACTGCCAGTGACTTCATCGAGATTTAGGGAACATTTCTTCCACACCCAAAGTTCTAGTTACTTTACTAAGTTGCTCATCCGCTTATATAACCGTTGGCAAACATGGATTGCTAAGATGTACCGTCAAGCACGGTAGATACTGCCTAGTACGGCACAGACAATATTTTTTTATTGATGGTTAATAAATAACATGTACTTTTTCATTACAAGACTATTGGATCCAAACTCGACAATAATCTCTCATGAAAAGTCAATCCCAATGGATACACAACCCCATGCCTTTATCCAGTCCGTGGTTAAAGAGTATATGAAACCCCGAATAAGCAAAAAAAAAAATTAATAAAAAAAGAGGACGATATTTCTGCTTCTTAAAGGAATGGAAGTTATAAAAGCCGGGGAAAACAGATGCAGACAGAGAGTTCCATAGCTTGGAAGTAGAGGGAAAGAATCAACTGAGGTCTTCATCACTGATTAAGGTCAGGTCAAGGTCGGTAGGTTAACCTTAATGATTGCTTAGCTTAGTCTTAGTGACACTTAGTAACCTTTGGAAATTTTCTCATTCATTCTGATTTCCACAACTTTATATATTTTGTAATCTGTGTGTGTTTCAATCTACATTGTATCAATGAACACGCTTACAATTTTAGTTAATATATATATATATATATATATATATATATATATATATATATATATATATATATATATATGTATATATATATATATATATATGTATATATATATATATATATATATATATATATATATATATATATATATATATATATATACTTATGTCTCCAATTACATATATCATCATCATCTCCTCCTACTCCTAATGACGCAAAGGTCCTCGATTAGATTTCACCAGTTGTCTCTGTCTTGAGCTTTTAATTCAATACTTCTTAATTCAGCATCTGCTTCGCGCTTCATGTTTCTCAGTCATGTAGGCCTGGGTCTTTCAACTCTTTTAGTGTCTTGTGGAGCCCAGCTGAGCTTTTGTTGAAATAATCTCTCTAGGGGAGTGCGAAGAGCATGCCCAAACCATCTCCATCTACCCCTCATCATGATCTCATCCACATATGGCACTCGTGTAATCTCTCTTATAGTTTCATTTCTAATCCTTTCCTGCCATTTAACTCCTATCTTTCTGAGGGCTTTGTTCTCAAATCTACTGAATCTGTTGGAGATTGTTTCATTGTCATATCATGACTCAAGTCCATAGAGTAACACCGATCTCACTAAACTGATATATAGCCCAATTTTTATATATAATTTCAGGCGATTTGATTTCCAGATTTTTACTTAGCCTAGCTATTGTCTTATTTGCTTTTTTCAATCTTTCACTAAACTCTAATTCTAAAGACCCTGTATTAGAGATCATAGTTCCTGAACACTTGAAGGATTCTACCTCATTTAACCCTTTTTTCTTCCAATGATATTTCATCTTCCATTGCACACTCATCTCTGTCTTTCTTCTATTTATCTTCAGCCCAAACTCGTGTGATATTTCATGCACTCTGGTAAGCAAGCATTGCAAATCCTATGGTGTTCTGCTATCAAGGACAGCATCATCAGCATACTCTACGTCTGCTAAATTCCTATCACAAATCCAGTCCAATCCTTCTCAACCATCTCTGACTCATCTACGCATTACAAAATCCACTAGGAGGAGAAACAACACTGGTGACAACACATTCCCTTGGAGTACAACGCTGTTCACTGGAAATTCATTTGGTAAGACTCCATTAACATTAACCTCGCACTTTCTATGCTCATGAACAGACTTAATCAAATTTACATATCTATGAGGAATTCCATAATAACGCAGGACTCTCCACAAAATTGGCTGGTGCACACTATCAAAGGCTTTTTCATAGTCAACAAATGCCATCAAAAGTGGATTTCTATATTTTACACATTGTTGTACATGTCTCAAAATGAAAAAAATTTGGTCAGTGCAACTTCTACCTTTTCTAAATCCTGTTTGTTCATCTCTCAGCTTTTCGTCAATCTTTCTCTCCAGTCTCTTTAGAATAAGCATGCTATATATTTTCATAATAATTGACGTAAGTGTTATGCCTTTGAAATGATTGCAATCAGCCAGGTCTCCTTTTTTTTTTTTTGCTATTTTCACCAACACTCCTAACTCCCATTCCTCAGGTTTTTCCTCTTCACGCTATATTCTTCAAAATAATCTTGTAAGTAGTCTGGGAGTCACTTCATTTTCAGCCAGTATCATCTCGGCAGTTATTCCATCGTATCCCGGGGCTTTCCATCTCTAGTTTTTTAAGGATAGTTTCGACTTCAAACACACTGAATTCATTCAAGGTCTTCATCAGCTTCAGGTATATCATTCAATTTATTCCCTTCATGACCTCACTAAAGTGTTCCATCCAACGTTGTCTTTCTTCATCTTCTGTCGTTATAACAGATCCATCTCTTTTTTTGATGGGTATATGCTTCTTCTTCTTTGCCCCCATAGAGATTTCATTAATAATTCTATGAGCAATTCTTACACCATAGCCACTCTCTGAATTCATAGCTTTGTCAACCTCATCTGCTTTACTGTCTAAATATTCTCTCCAGTCATTCCTGGCTTTTCTTTTGACCTCACTATCAATACTGGAATACTTAGCATGCTCTACCTTGTAATTTTCATTACTTCCTCGAAAACGTTCAACAATCAATTTCTGTCTTTGTGTCCTTTTTATAGTATCCCAAATATCATTTGATATCCATGGCCTTCTCCTTGTAACTGCGTTTCCCAAGACCTCACTACCAACTAACTGATATAATTATGTTCTTAATATCAAACCATTTTTCATTAATTGTCCGTTATTCGTCTCTTAAAGACATATGTATACAATTATATATATATATATATATATATATATATATATATATATATATATACATATATATACATATATATATATATATATATATATTTCATATATATATATATATATATATATATATATATATATATATATATATATATATATATACACACACACAAAACAAAACGAACAACAAATGCAGCCGTTTTTATTCCATTGCAGGACAAAGGCCTCAAACCCGTCATTTCATGTCTAGCGACTGCAGATGGGTGATGGGGAGAGATTTTCGTCTGTTGGATCGCATCAAACCAACCTAGTATGGGTGGCCCTGACTAGTGCAGTTTTGCTGATCATGGCTATAGCAAACCCTTTCACCACGTTAAGGTATCCCCACCTCTGAAAGGGATATACTGTATATATATATATATATATATATATATATATATATATATGTGTGTGTGTGTGTGTGTGTGTCTGATGTGTGTGTGTTTGTGTTCTCGCATGGTTATAACAATAAGGTTTATACATATATATATATATATATATATATATATATATATATATATATATATATATATATATATGTGTGTGTGTGTGTGTGTGTGTCTGATGTGTGTGCGTTTGTGTGTTCTCGCATGGTTATAACAATGAGGTTTGTTGCCTGCGTCAACCCCTTCAATGATAAATATGCAAAAGACACTTGAATCGTCTTGCGTTTTCTCTCTTGACACGTTGATGTTATCATCTTTGTGCCCTACGATATATAACGTCTCTAAAAATAGAATATATCAAAAGGGATGGAAGTAATACAATGAAAATTCTATTAGTAAACAATGGAATTATTTTCATGTGATAGATAATAAAAATAAATAATCTAACCTGGATATGCATATATATCGGCTGGTTTTTATTCTACTTGGAACCGATTTCTCTTAATTTTTTGTTTTGTTTAATTGAAGTATTTGAACTGATAAAATAAACTAGGCCTAGTTGGAACATTAACATTTTTGTGTAACTTTTAATTAGCTTAAAGTTACTTGGTTAAATTCACCTTAAATAAACACATATAGAACAAACAGGTCCCAGACAAAGTTGGTGTATGAGTGCTAGGCATTAGAGAATGCTTCTTTTGTTGTGACAAATTCCTTTCAGGGGGGGGGGGAGGGTTGCATCTAATTCCTTATTCAACAACTAAGACACTTACTATGCTTGCCTTGCAACTATCATCCTGGTCTTCTCTGCAGTCTGCAGGCATATTTGTGAAATTTGAGAATAGATTACTACGCTGGCGGACGTGTTTTTCAATAAAGACGCCTTAAAAACTAATCCGCTTTTACCAAAGGACTTGATAAAAGTAAACTATGTAGATGGCAATAGGCGATTCTAAATACAATTAGAAATGGTACCATAATGATGACTAGCCGTATTTAATCAGATACTTGCTTTCGCCCTTGGGCAATCGGCATAGCCAGTCACATAGTGTTAGCAGACATGACACAAAGTACCAGTTTCAACGCATCGCTGCGTTTGTGGCTTAAGCTTCATACAGAGCCTAGAATGGAAAATTTATAGCCAATGAATTCAAAATATTGATTAGGTATTATGATGATAATAGAATTTATTAAGGATTTATAGAAATGTTAAGGATTTTCATAGAAAATTATCAATACAAGATGGAATAAGTAATATGATAACGTTCGTAATAAAGACTTTGCAATCCAGAACGTAGTACAACAACATGGGCAAATCGTTGACTCCCTATCCCACATAATGTGCAGTTGGAAGACGTACGATGTATTGCTTGCATCACGCTGAGAGACAGTTCAGTTGAATTGTGGTCAGTGAAACGTTATATTATTGGTATGAAAATGAGATAGTGTAACTTCATGAAATTTATTTAGTTTATTTTCTGCAATAACATCCAGATATGCGAATGTGAAGTGACGATGTTTAAAGGTGTTCACAGAAGTGAAATAAATAAGATATTTTTCATAGGACCCATTTGATTGACGTAAGTCTTCAGCAACCAAAGAGGTAAGGTTATAAGAATGATTATTCTATTTCAACAGCTGAAGAAATTGATAATACTGTATCAATTATCTCGTATCTTTTAATTATATAATTTTAATCATTTATAAAAATAAATAACATTTCTTTCAAAAGAAATGATATAATTTTTTTATATTTCACTCTTTTTAAGTGTCACCCCGGTATAGGAACCCAGCTTCCCCCCATAATAATAATAATAATAATAATAATAATAATAATAATAATAATAATAATAATAATAATAATAATAATAACAAACTTAGTGTTTGGTACTGCATTGTAAGATGCTGCAATGTTTGCTTTTGATATTTAGATCACGTTTACACTTGCTCATTGTTATTTCTATCTCTGCACACGCGAGTTAACATTAAAGCAAGAATTCTCTCTCTCTCTCTCTCTCTCTCTCTCTCTCTCTCTCTCTCTCTCTCTCTCTCTCTCTCTAATCATATCCATATATTTATTCAACATTTTGATTGTAAACATTCATTGAGATTATTTCTCAGAATTTAAAAATACCGGTAAATATGATAGAAACTGGTCGGCCTAAGCGTCAAAACATAGATTAGACACACCAATGGAACAGTGTTTGTAGACACCATTAAAACACAGTGCTTGTAGACATCAATGAAACACAGTGCTTTTAGACACCACTGAAACACAATGCTTGTAGCTACCATTGAAACAATGCTTGTAGACACCAATGAAACACAGTACTTGTAGGTACCATTGAAACACAGTGCTTGTAGACACCATTAAAACTCAGTGCTTGTAGACAGCATTGAAACACAGTGCTTGTAGACAGCATTGAAACACAGTGCTTGTAGTCACCATTAAAACACAGTGCTTGTAGACAGCATTGAAACACAGTGCTTGTAGTCACCATTAAAACACAGTGCTTGTAGACAGCACTGAAACAGAGTGCTTGAAGACATCATTGAAACACAGTGCTTGTAGACACCACCGAAACACAGTGCTTATAGACATAAATGAAACAGAGTGCTTGTAGTCACCTCTGAAACACAGTCCTTGTACACAGCATTGAAACACAGTGTTTTTAGTCACCACTGAAAGACAGTGCTTGTAGACAGCATTGAAACCCAGTGCTCGTAGACACTATTGAAACAGAGTGCTTGTAGACAGCATTGAAACAGAGTGCTTGTAGACATCCTTGAAACACAGTGCTTGTAGACACCACTGAAACACAGTGCTTGGAGGCACCATTGAAACACTGCTTGTAATCTATTTTCAGAAGCAAGCGTTCAGTTCAAAAAAAAAAAAAAAAAAAAAAAAAAAAAAAAAAAAAAAAAAAAAAAAACAAGAACTAGTGGCCAGATGAGATTGCTATAACTCCTAATAGAAATGAATTCCCTATTTAATGTTGTTACTGTTCTTGAAATATTTCATTTCGATTGCTTATTCTTCTCGTGTATTTTATTTATTTCCTTGTTTCCTTTTCTCACTGGGCTATTTTTCAGTTTGGGTTATAGCTTAGCTTGTGATAATAATAATGATAATCATCATCATCATCATCATCATCATCATCATTTCCTTCTATACCTATTGACGCAAAGGGCCTCGGTTAGATTTCGCCAGTCGTCTCTATCTTGAGCTTTTGATTCAAGATTTCTCCTTTCATCATCTACTTCGCGCTTCATAGCTCTAAGCCATGTAGGCCTGGGTCTTCCAACTCTTCTAGTGTCTTGTGGAGCCCAGCTGAACGTTTGGCGGACTAATCTCTCTTGAGGAGTGCGAAGAGCATGCCCAAACCGTCTCCATCTACCCCTAATCATGATCTCATCCACATATGGCACTCGAGTAATCTCTCTTATAGTTTCATTCCTGTCCTGCAATTTAACTCCTAATATCCCTCTGAGGGCTTTGTTCTCAAATCTGCTGAATCTATTGGAGATTGTTTCATTGTCATACCATGACTCATTTCCATAGAGTAACACCGATCTCACTAAACTGATGTCTGTCACTAAACTCTAATTCTAAAGACCCTGTATTGGAGATCATAGTTCCTGAACACTTAAAGGATTCTACCTCATTAACCATTTTTCCTTCCAATGATATTTCATCTTCCATTGCATACTCCGTTCTCATCATCTCTGTCTTTCTTTTATTTATCTTCAGCCCAACCTCGTGTGATATTTCATACACTCTGGTAAGCAAGCATTGCCAATCCTGTGGTGTTCTGCTAACAAGGACAGCATCATCAGCATACTCTACGTCTGCTAAATTCCTATCACTAATCCAGTTCAATCCTTATCCACCTTCTCCGACTGTTCTACGCATTACAAAATCCATGAGGAGGAGAAACAACACTGGTGACAACACATTCCCTTTGAGTACTCTGCTGTTCACTAGAAATTCATTTGATAAGACTCCATTAACATTTACTTTGTACTTGCTATGCTCATGAACAGACTTAATCAAATTTACATATTTGAGAGAAATTCCATGATAACACAGGACTCTCCTCAAAATTAGCCGGTGCACACTATTAAAGGCTTTTTCATAGTTCACAAATACTATCAAAAGTGGATTTCTATATTCAACGCATTGCTATACAACATGTCTCCAAATGAAAATTTGGTCAGTGCAACTTGTACCTTTTCTAAATCCTGCTTGTTCATCTCTCAGCTTTTCATCAATCTTTCTCTCTAGTCTCTTTTGAATAAGCATGCTATATATTTTCGTAATAACTGACGTAAGTGTTATGCCTCTGAAATGATTGCAATCAGCCAGGTCTCCTTTTTTTGCTATTTTCACCAACATTCCTAACTCCCATTCATCAGGTTTTGCCTTTTCATGCCACATTCTACAAAATAATTTTGTAAGTAGTCTGGGAGTCACTTCATTTTAGGCCAGTATCATCTCGGCAGTTATTCCATCGTATCCCGGGGCTTTCCATCTAGTTTTTTAATGATAGCTTCGACTTCAAACACATTGAATTCATTCATGGGAACATTGAGGTCTTCATCAGCTTCAGGTATATCAATCAAATTATTCCCTTCATATCTCCTATTCATAACGTCACTAAAGTGTTCCATCTGACGTTGTCTTTCTTCATCTTTTGTTGCTATAACAGAGCCATCTCTCTTTTTGATGGGTAACCTATATGCTTTTTCTTCTTTGCCCAAGTCGAGATTTTGTTAATAATTCTATGAACAATTCTTACACCATAACCACTCCCTGAATTCATAGCTTTGTTAGCCTTATCTGCTTTACTGTCTAAATATTCTATTCAGTCATTCCTGGCTTTTCTTTTTTTCCTTATTAACAATACTGGAATACTTAACATGCTTTTCCCTTGTAATTTTCATTACTTCTTCGAAAACTTTCAACAATCAATTTCTGTCTCTGTCTTCTTTTCATAGTATCCCAAATATCATTTGATATCCATGGCTTTCTCCTTGTAACTGCGTGTCCCAAGACTTCTCTACCAACTGACTGATATATGTTTTTAATATCACACAATTCTTCGTTAATTGTCTGTTCTTCGTCTCTTAAAGTCTCTAAGACTGCAAATCGATTCATACATTCAATTGCAAACGTTTCTTTGTGCTCCTCTTCTAAAAGTTTAGTTGTATCAAACATAGGTATTCTATCTATATTTCGGTTGAGTACTTTCAGTTTTAATTTCAGTGTGGCAATGAGGATCTAGTGATCACTACCAATATCTGCACCTTTATAGCTTCTTAGATTATTAATGCCATGATAATAATAATAATAATAATAATAATAATAATAATAATAATAATAATAATAATAATAATAATAATAATAATAATGATAATAATAATAATAATAATAATGATAATAATAATAATAATAATGATAATAAAACTTCTTAGTTTCACTAACATAGAATAGATGTAAATTCAGAACAGAACAGAAATCAATACACCGTTTCACTTTTATCCCTTTTCAGATGCAGATGTTTTGGTTAATCGTGGCCCTGGCCACTCTTCTCTTAACTGTAGGAGCATCTGCAGGACCTCCAGATGAGTTATCCCAAGCAATAACAACAGGAACATCCCCCAAAAAACCTTATAAGGTATTGGTGCTGGGTCCCATTGGAAGCCGCAGTCTCTACCACCTGACGAAGTCCCTCTCAGAGGCTCTTGGGGACGCTGGTCACTCCGTGACGCTCGTGTCAACTTTTGGTCCTTCGTCCAAGTAAGCACGAAGGATTTGCATGATATATCTTTTCGTCATTGGTAAATATTGTATGTACAACGTAAATAAATGCACATTTAAAGGTTTAAAGGTCGCTCCATGAATGGAAGAGCCAAGGGACAGTGACATTGTCCTATCGAGCAGGGTAACGCCCTAGAGACTGACCATATATACATATGATCAGCGCCCAATCCCCTCTCCACCCAGGCTACGATCAAGGAGGGCCAGGCAATGTCTGCTGATGACTCAGCATATAGACCTATAAGCTCCCCCAAAACCCCCATCCTTAGCTCATAATAATGGCGAGGTTTCAGCCACAAAAGAAACTAACGAGTTTGAGCTGGACTCGAACCCCAGTATGGCATTCACCAGTCACTGATGTTACAACATCGGCCACCACATCTTAAATATACAGTTGACAGGCCATGTATATGCTCTTACTAAAATCTGAGAACTGTGGCTAGTAGTGAAAGAAGTCGAGGAATGGTGAAACAAATTTTTTTTTTCTTTTTTTCAGCCTTAGTTTTCATAGATTCAATTTAAATTCACCAGAGATGCAAAGTACTTAAAGGTGTATTTTTTTTTTTACCGAAACAATCTGCAAATACCCTGTTTATCATTTATGTAGTTCATCATTATTTTGGGTAATTGATAGTTGAAAGTCTCTGGTACATCATAAGTTACAGGTTTTAATGGCTGCCATTGGTAAGACTTTCATATGAGACAAGTCTAAGCGACCATCAACTGGTAAACCTTGCTTCTACAGAACAACTAATGAATTGAGCAAAATAGAATAGACCTCAATATACAGACTTGATCAGGTTCTCAAAGAGGATTCATACAGCCAAAGAAACTATCTAAATTTATCTTTCAGACATCCCAAAGTCACTGAAATCCCAACGGGAGCGCCACTCGAGTATCTGGAGGGATTTAATATTTTTGAGTATCGGGATATGTTCAGCATCTTCAGCTGGGTCACAGACGTCACCAGGAATGTTGGGAGGGCGATGTGGCAAAACGAGAACATACGGCATCTCTGGGAAAGAAGGAAAGAATTTGATGCGATCATCATTATCAGCTATGTCAACGAATTAGCAGTACCCTTCCTGCTGGACTACGAGGGCACGTACATCGACCTGTGCACTCCGGGGGTAGAGCTCTTCACAATTTCCAGGCTGGGCAACTGGCTCCCCTTGTCCGTCACACCTGTCATCTTGCTGCCTTATGATGAATACATGACCTTCTTTGAGAGGCTGGTTAATCCCTGGGTGGCATGGGCAACCTACTCATTCTACAGATTTTTTACCCTTCCAGTCATCACGGAGGTAGTTGAAGAGTTCTTCCCTCAGGTGCCCGACATAGTCCAGATCTACGAGAGCAGCCATTTGACACTGATCAACGGACACTTTGCCCTGGATGGACCGGTGCCTTTACTGCCGACTCAGGTGGAGATCGGAACTATCAATGCAAAGTCCCCAAATCCATTGCCAAAGGTTAGTTGGTAAGGCTTATGTTTCATTTAAGAATTATGTTGTTACATTTTAGGAATTTATTTATCAAAAGAGAAACAATTTTACTCTAGGAATCAGAGAAACCATAGCACTATTTGCATTTGTTTCTGACTTATGGTTAGACCTACATTTTTTTTTTAATCTGGTGTTCATGGATTATGCTCTCCTTGCTGGAGTCGTTGGGCTTCTAGATTCTGGTTTTGCCAACCAATGCTCTAGCTTGGATAATAAGAATAATATTAGTAATAATAATAATTGCGTTGCATGTACTCTGTGAACTTTGCCTTGAAATTCCTTGATAAATTCACGATGATGAGCCTAGGAAGATATATGAACTGATAAGTATCAAGTCTTCTTAATCTCATGATTATATGATCAGGGTGTCTCATATTTTAAAATAGAATACATTACCTGTAGAATACATTGCTACACAATAAACATTGCATTGTCAGTTAGTAATTATTAATTTTGTCACACTGGGATGTTACCGGCTACATTTTGGGTTTACGAGATGTCTACTTAGTTTGCTGTGAGGTGTACTGAAATTCACGAAACCAACTGCGCTCTCTCGATCCAGTCCTTATGTACAGTAGATCCTTCATATAGACCAATTGGGAGGCTGTTTAACTGCTGTCCTCTAGATCTACCCAGTTAAGATCTTTATCTCTGAATTGGCTTGAAATTAAAGTATCTGTTAATTAAAGCATCATACAGAAAAAAGTTTCACTCATTTCTATGCGCGTGCGTCCTTCCAATACACATACTGTCCTCTTCTCAAGTCGTTTCATAAAAATCAGTTTATCGGTAAATATCAATTTCATCGCTGTCACTCTCATCTTCTTAAGGCCAAGTACACAATATGATTCATGTATCAGCCTCTTGGTGCAGTGGCGGTGTTGAAATAAATTACTAGCGGCCAAACTGTACTGCAACACTGCTGAGCTGCTCACTTGTTTTTTGTGCGCTAGCTGCCTAGTTACTGTTGCAGTTCATGCTGCATTGAGAAAGGATGTTTACCGATTATCTCTACCAGGAGACTGCTGTTATTATGATTTTAAATTATTATTAAAACTAATAAAATTGTTATTCAAATTGATATTAAAATCAATAGATTTATTATTAAAAATATTACTAATATTATAATTAAGATTAGTATTGAAATGAAATGAAGTGTTGGTCTTAGTCCACTCAATGAAAAAAAGCAAGTTAGCCATTGTGGCTAGAGAGTTAAGCGAATGTTCTAGAACTTTGAATACTGATGCAACACTGAGCACTGACACAGAAATCGGGTCGGCCCATCAACACGTTGGCAGTTTCGTGTTGAAAAAGTCGTAGTGTGTACTGGGCTTAAGACATAGTCCTTGCCTTCAATATCATCTGGATTGTGGTAACTCACATCCAAAAGATGTCGCTTCCGACTTATGGTCTGTGAGGGAAAAGGCAGAGGACCCGTTAGTTAATGTCTGTCTCTCTCTGAATTCACACTTCATTTACGTTACAGATAATATAGATATTGAATAGATGACATAATATAGCCTCTAAAAGTAATAAAAACCTTTCATCCATCGCAGGATCTAGAAGAATTTGCAGAATCATCAGGCGACGAAGGCGTTCTGTACTTCAGTCTGGGCAGCATTGCTAAAGCCAAGGACATACCTCTTCGGAACAAGGTTGTAATTGTATTTTGCTGCCATTTTATGAACGATAGTTTCATATATGATAATCTGGTATGATAAAAACATTTCATGAAAGGTAAAAGAATAAGGACATTTAGATTCAAAAGCATTTATGAGAAAAATTCACCAGTAAAGAGTGTGAGACAAAATATATGAGAAGGGGTACGCATCCACAAATAGTATTTTAGTAAGATTACCTATATGAATTCCTTTGAAACAGAATGTAATTTAGCCACAAATATCTATTATATTTTGCTTATTTTGAAGCTATATGTTTATTTTGAAGCTATAAAAACTACTGAACTTTACCTCAAACTTTTTGTACTAAGTGTATGAAACAGTGCTCTACTGATCACAAGAACTACTCACAGATCTGATTTTAACTCCTTAATGCTTAATTGCATTTCTGAATGTTTTCAAGATAGAATCTTATTTTCATTCTTCAGTTTGACAAGACATATCCAAGTGATTCCTTCCAATAGTTGTGAAATAAATCTGTGGCTCTATTACTGAAATTTTCTCTTTAGTTGTTTTTTTTTATCTTATTTTTCAGCTATCCAAGTGTTTCATTTATTCTCATTTAAAAATAATGCCACAGATTTGTCTGATTAGTCAATTACAAAGAGTTGCAGTTGTCCTTTTCAAAAGGAAAAAAAATAATAGGCCTATCAGACTAGTGAGTCATTGCCTATACTACCTTCAGGCCTGTGGAGCAAAAGTAAAATCAATAAATCTCCATCAGAGTGTCAGTCTTTGATAAGTAGGTCGTATTAAAGACTGCCTATGATGCAACAAAGAAAGAATGAAAAGCACAGGACTAGATATCTTTGCGATTGAACAACAAAAGCATAGGTTAACTGGAATTCTCTCTTCCTTTGCCAAAATTGTATGGTTAGAAAATCTAAGGGTGAATTGAAAAAGTTCGGTAGTTCGAGATTCACTGTAGCTCGATGGTTTCTTGTAGTATCTGTAATCTCACCATCCTTGTGAGCTAGGGACGGGGGTTTGTGGGAGCCTATAGGCCTACCTGCAGATTAATCATCTGCCATTGCCTGGCCCTAACTGGTCTTATTTTGAATACTAATCGTAAGTGTATATGTTCAGTGTCTATGGCATTGTCTTGTCCCTTGCCTATGCCGCTCACGAGTGACCTTTTAGATCTTTAAATGATAAGTGTTATAGTACGGGCATTTCTAACATCTTTTCTCGCACAGGTGATGTTTTTGGAGGCTTTCAGTCGTCTCCCCCAGAAGGTCATCTGGAAGTACGAGGGGGACGACATTGACCTCCCTCCGAATGTCATCACGAGGAGCTGGTTGCCACAGCAGGATATTCTAGGTGATGTATTTCATCTGCCTTTTGACAGTGTTAATGATTTGCAAAATTGTCATGCAGGGGGCGGAGGGGAAGACCCCCTAGGATCCTTGGATCAAACTCTCTTACTTAAACTTGTAGCTTACTCTTCAATCAACCATGTAGCTTGAATGGCCTACTAGCCGTGCTCTCTTCCAGAACTAGCTTTCTAATTCACTATATTTTCACCTAGGGTATCATCTCCACCTCTCTGGCTGTTCTTTTGAACTAAGAAGTCTTAGATCATGTGGTTGTTAGTAGGTAATGAGAAACAAAAGTCAAACTTCCTTAGTTTGTGTGGTTGTTGGCAGTCAATTAAGAAATGATAGCTAATGATTACTCTTATTCCCTATACTCTTCACTTAAGCAGTCAAGTGGTAATATGAATCCTTATAGATTTAATTTAAGTAATCAAATTTCTACTTATGATGCTAGGATGATGGGCTTTGTTCTAGTATGTAATGATAATGTGTTAAAAGCACGCTGCCTCTTCTTACTGATATGTGTATGACTTGTGACAGAATGGACTGTTTATCCTCAAGAAGTACACACATGCAGCATCAATAATCATAAAGCATTAAATATTCTCAGGTCACCCAAAAACCAGACTCTTTATATCCCACTGTGGGAACCTTGGGACTCAGGAAGCCAAGTACCATGGAGTTCCAATTCTGGCGGTTCCAGTGAGCTTCGACCAACACAGAAACGCTGCCCGCTTGGCTAGGAAGGGGTTTGGCCTGGTGGTCAACTGGGACGACATGACAACTGAGAGCATATTAGAAGCTATTCAAACTCTCTTACACAACCCATCGTGAGTAATTATTAATCTACTAAAGAGTTTTGTCATGTAAGATAATTATTTAACTTCTTCCCCTTTCTTTCTTTGATGAGTAAGGACCCTTGACTGATATTGTCCCTTGATCGTGTCATGGGTGATTTGATCTACTTCCTGAAGTTTCAGTAAGTTTAGAAAGTATTTTCTGGAGTGATTATTTTGAACTAAGATCCCTCTAGAGAAGCTGAAAGAATTTGCAATTGGAGCACCATTAAAGGCTCACTTTTATCTGCTCCCAGAGTGTAATAAATGTCCAGATGCTCATTGATATCTTTTCATTCAGGTATGCAGCCAGGTTGAAGCAGGTTTCAGAGGCTCTGAAGGACCAGAAGGAGACCCCAAAAGAACGAGCCGTTTGGTGGATCGAATACGCGATACGTCACAATTTGCGAAATGCTTCTCACTTGGAGTATGCAGGTAGAAAACTCCACTTCCTTCAGTACATAGGAGCAGATGTGGCAGTCTTCTGGATAGTAGCTATTAGCCTCTGGGTTAAGTTTTGTTATTTCTTCTGTGTAAGCATGTACAGGTGCTGCTGTCAAGGTAGGAAAACGAAGAAGAAGAAGAAGAAGATGAGTTAGAAAGCTTCAGGAACAGTAGTTAGCCCTCTGGATAGTAGCTATTAGCCTTTGGATTAAGTTATGTTATTTCTTCTGTGTAAGCATGTACAGGTGCTGCTGTCAAAGTAGGAAAACAAAGAAGAAGAAAAAGAAGATGAGTTAGAATACTTCAGGAACAGTAGTTTCCTGTGATACATGCAACGTGTAATGGGCGATCAAAACATAATCAGCTCAACTTAACGGATTTCTGACCGTTAACGTTTATAGTCAAAGTTGTTCTTATTGTCATTTATAAGTTCCTGGGGTAGATGCCATCAAATATAAGGTATTTAAGAAAATCTAATGAAATTTTCCTGTGACAAACTGTGATTTAAGCTTAAATCGTTCATGAATGGGAAGGTTTGTACAGAAATCCCCAAAACAGACTTTTCATAATTTTTGGCTTCTTTTGTTTCACTTTGGATTCCAAAACACACAAGTTTCCAACCATTGATGTTTGGGATAAGGTTGTTATTCCCACATGTATTTAGTAAATGAAAGATTGAAAGAAAAATGAAATAAAGTAAGTGAGTCCTTATAGTGTTATATTACTTCCCATGGTTCTTGTAAAATCTGAAAAAACATCTTTTAAGGAATGAATTTAATCGAGTTGTAATACTCAAATACCTGAATTGTATGTGTGTGTGTGTGTGTGTATGAGAGAGAGAGAGAGAGAGAGAGAGAGAGAGAGAGAGAGAGAGAGAGAGAGAGACCTCACTATAAAGGTACAAGGCAAAGGTGCCTGGTTTCAGTTCCAGTATCATCAGAATAGATGCTCACCAGAACATCAGCCAGGCAAGCCCAACCCACCCCTATGGTGCTCAACAACAGAAGTATCCTCCCCAGTAAACAGTTTAAACTTACATTCCCAGGCTCAGCGGGCTAGAATTAATCTGTTGCCATGCGAATGGCCGGAGAACGCATTACCATTGTATTATCCACTTAGCATTTTAAATCCTATTTTCTTCTCCAGCCTTGAGGCAATCAACATCACACTGCTAATCACCAGGTACTGAAGTTGACTACTTGAGCCAGCAAGGACTGACAAATAGTACTGGCTTAAGATATTTTCTTGTGTTCGAGATCGATCTCGATACTTGTGACGTCTGGGCCATAAGAGTGGCGAGTTTTCTAGAAAAATCAGCTGATAATCAAAGTACTAAATCTGCCATCAAACTGCTACAGCAGTTGCATGATATCATCATGGATTAAATCCGCGTATCAATATAAATTTTCATTGTTTAGGCCTATACAGTTCTATTTATTATCCTACACGAATACAAACTTTCGTTCTTTACATAGGCGGCTCACACACACAGGAGGGTGGAAGTTCTCTCCTATTTGTAAATCTGAATATATTTCAGGAAGGTTGGTATGGACTTATACCCTTTGTCGTCAGCGACCCATTGCTATTGAATAATGAATAAGTAGGCCTACACACTTAGGTAAAGAGAGACATTTCCTTTTATATACATATAATTCATAACATCGTACATTGATCACAGGATCTTTTTTTATGATACCTCTAGTGAGTCTTTTAGGTGAAGGACCTCAATGATCAACTCTGTTGCTTAGCCATATTACACTAGAGACAACAAAGTTTTGATTATATAAAAGGCAACTAGTGGTAGTAATAGTAGTAGGACTCCCTGTAAAAATTCCTCCTGATCTCTATGGTTTTCCAGTGCTCTTATTAGCTGACTTTTTCCTTTTGCTCGCTTCTTTTGTCCTTACAAAAGCATCCACACAGTTTCAAACAGATCCTGTAACACAACATAGTCCAGAGCAAGAGAAACGCTATCCAGATGGCCGCCACATCTACTCCTACGTATTGCAAGAAGTGCAGTTTTCTACCTGGGTAGTTCAGGTAAGAAGCATTTCGGCCATTGTGACGAATTGCATACTCGACCCACCAAACGGCCCGTTCTCTTGGGGTCTCTTTCTGGTCCTTCAGAGCCTCTGAAACCTGCTTCAACTTGTCTGCAAATCTGTTGAGTAGAGATGAGCTGAAGTAAATTAAAGGGTATTTATTACAATAGTAGTAAGATTGGTGCTCATGAGTGGCAAATACAAGGACAAGTCATTTGCTGTAACATTATACCAGGAAAAAATCCTACCTATTAACGAACAGCACTAGAGCCCCATCTTTATCTAAGGCAGGAGAGGGTGGGACAAATTAATTGGTTATTGATGCCTCAACAGCTAGAGGAATGGGTATCATCCAATCCCAATTCCTAGCTCGTATGGTTAGTGATATCGTTCTCTTTAGTGAAATATATCAAGTTTTAACAAATTACTCACGATGGGTTATGCAAGATAGTTTGGATGGCATTGAAAATGGTTTCAGTGGTCATATCATCCCAGTTGAGCACCAGACCAAAACCTTTCCTGGCCATGCGAGCTGCATTTCTGGGCTGGTCGAATAGCACGGGAACACCCAGGACTGGGACTCCGTGGTACTTGGCTTCCTGAGTCCCAAGATTACCACAGTGGGATATGAAAAGCCTGGTTTTGGGGTGACCTGAGAGAGACAAAACATTCTATGACATGAAAACTGATTTGGTTCTTAGTATGGCTCATCAACATGCATGAATAGCTACTCTCTTCATACTACAGAATGTTACTCTAGTTATTTGGTCTTCAATGTTCAGTGTATGTATGTCTTTTGGGTATGATTCAAAGATACAGATTTCCCTGTTTCTTTTACATGAATGAAGGAAAAGAATAGGAAGATATCTACGTAAAGAAATTCTTTATTACCGAAGAATAATGATATCATGGAGATAGTGTTGTAGCTTTTTGTATCGTAGGCGACTGTCGTAGATTTCTGTATTGTAAGCGACCGTTATAGCTTTCTTTATCTTAGTCTCCAAATAGGCAACAACTAGTAAAAGCCCAATACTGTTGGGTTATGGGTACATGTAATCATTGCTTAGAACTTGCAATAGATATTGAAAAAGTAAGTGAGCGTTGTACAGGTTACTGCTCCTCCTGTTCTGGGACAGGAATTGGGATGCTATTGTCAAGAGGATTCCATTAGGTTAATCATGTATTTACTGAGGTGTGCAAAAACCCTATAGATCTTATGATAATAGCAAAGGGTCACCGTGAAGGCCAACAATCGTCGGATTAATTGTGAATTGGTAAAAGAGACAGACTGCGTTTCTTACCGAGAATGTCTTGCTGTGGCAGCCAGCTCCTCGTGATGACATTTGGCGGGAGGTCTATGTCACCCTCCTCGTATTTCCAGATGACCTTCTGGGGGAGACGACTGAAAGCTTCCAAGAACATTTCCTATTGAAAAGAAGAAGAAGATGGAGGAGGAGGAGGAGGAGGAGGAGAAAACAAAGTGAGATAAGCTGTAATTTCATTACTAGAAGCAGCATATGTTACTTAAGGTCACATTCAGCATATCACCACCAACTGATAAAAAATTGCCATCAAATAACAAAGTTTCTCCCTTTTAGTGAAGACATTTAGGTTACACATATGATGGGATGTGTGCGACAAAGCCGTAAGGAAATGATTGATAAACATGCAATTCTTCAATTTCACAAAAACAGTTGTACTTGGGCATAAGGTGCGGAGGTAAGATGACGAAAAGCTACTGTCACAACAAAAAGGAGTCAAATGACTGTCTTCTGTAATAGTTACAGATTTACAACTATTTTTTAAACTTTATTTTTAAGTTGGATCTCATCTGAAACAATAACTAATCAATGAAACATTGCTCAGTGATGAAAATATATTCTTTTTCAAGCGTGGTGGAAGTGGCTCCCTCAACCATGATGGATAGAAGGTCATATTGCAGACCCAATTCCCACTTAAGTGGTTATACAATCAATGGGTCTTGTATCTTTATTTTGTAATTCAGAGTCTGTAAAGTTAGTTGCTCAACAGTCATACTCGCTAGTTCAAATGTTGTTCTATAGATACAATACGTAGTTCAAATGTCATACAAGGGAGTACTTCAAACTGTAACGTAGTACTTTATAGCTTTGAAAGATTGGCAATTCCTGTTTTACAATTTACAAACCCTACTGTAGATAAGGTTGCAGGATGCTCACCTTATGCTTAGGAGGTATATTCTTGCTCCTGACTAAGCTCCCAAGACTGAAGTATATGACACCTGCATCGCCCGAGGATCTTGCAAAATCTTCTAGGTCCTGCAAGGAAGAAAAAGCAGAGTTCTGAAATTAACTCAACACTAGTTCCACTTGTATAATGGTATCCTGAAATCCTTTGCTCTGTGCCTGGTCACTGTTTGCACAGGTGACTTAAGGTGAAGAACCATTGGACGTTGCTCCTCTTGTTGGAACGGTTAATATTTTATGGTAAATTTCCCTCTCCCTGTATGCATACTACAAGACCTATTGATTGTGGAGAGCTGGGTTAAAAAAGGGGGTTGGTTGATCTTGAGGGTGGCAGTAACTGAAATTCACAAGTTGTGGAGGCCTGCATATTAATGGAGTAAGTATGACTGATATTGCTTGTAGTCTTTGGGAAGAAAAGAACAACCCTATACAGTAAAGTGTAATGAGGATATACATTGCTCTGCAAGAAAGATAGATAGCGCACCATAAACTCTACCTCCCCCATTTTTCACCCATTAACTCTTTCTATCGTCTTCTTGCAGCTCAGTCACCAAAAGTTGTCCACGCAAGACCTCTAAGCTGTTATAAATCTCTGAGCAGTGACTTTTGTGTGCAGATCATCATCCTTGTACTCATTCTAAAACAAAACTATAAATGTTTATGTCCACATGAATTTGTCAATAGAATTATAGGTCTGACCAATTATTATTATTATTATTTGCTTAGCTACAACCATAGTTGGAAAACCAAGATGCTATCTGCCTAAGAGCTCTAACTAGGAAAATAGCTCAGTGAAGAAAGGCAATAAGGAAACAGATAGAATAGTGTACCTGAGTGTATCCTCAAGCAAGTGAACTCTAATCTAAGACAGTGGAAGATCAAGGTACAGAGGCTATGGCATTACCTAAGACTAGATAGCAATGGTTTGATTTTGGAGTGGTCTTCTCCTAGAAAAACTGCTTACCATTGATAAAGAGCCTCTTCTACTCTTACCAAATCAACCCACCTTTGGCAATGGATTTGGAGGCCTGGCATTAATGGTTCCGATTTCCACCTGGGTTGGCAGTAATGGCACCGGCCCATCCATTGCGAAATGCCCGTTGATGAGAGTTAACCGGCTGCTGTGGTGCAGCTCGGATATGGGTGGCATGTCGGGGAAGAACTCATCAATGACTTCCCTCCCAACTCTTTCTGATGAGTAAAGGTATACCAGAGAAGACATCCAAACCACAAAAGGGTTGATCACTCTCTCGTAGAAGCTCATGTTTTCATCAAAGGGCAGCAGAAGCGAGGGCACTACTGAAAGAGGAAGCCAGTTGCCATGCTGCGAAAGCGTAAAGATCTCCGCGCCTGGGGTGCACAGGTTGATGTACGTTCCATTGTAGTCCATAAGAAACGGCAGCGCAATCTCGTTGCCATAGCCAATGAGAATGATTGCATCAAAGTCATCTCTCCTTTCCCACAAGTTTATGATGTTCTCATTTGTCCACATCGCTCGACCAATATGCTTGACGACTGACGTGTGCCATTTAAAAATGCCGACAATGGATCGTATTTCGAAGGAATCGTAGTCCTCAAGAATCTCTACTGGAGCTCCAGTAGGTATTTCTTTTATGTTAGGATGTCTGTGAATAGTGAAAAAGATAATGTGTTGAGAGAATAAAGCATTAAATACTTATATAAGCCTATATAGAATAAACTTTGTTGATATAAAACAGACTTTAGCAACAAGATTTTATATTCATCTGATGAAAAAGACAGATATGATAAACCACAGCTACTACATATCAAATATTGTGGTAATACTAAAATTTTAGATTGTCTAATTCTCAGCATTTTCTTTTATCCTCAGGCTTCTGCAAATATTGAATAGATCAAGCAAATAATCTATTTATGAGTAAGAAGACTAGACAAGATATTTTCAAATTTAATTATTGATGATAAGGGAAGGGCATTGCCGAGAGCACCACTGAAAAAATACTAAAATGGAACTGTGAAAGCCAAAGTTTAACATATCTCACTCACGTGGAAGACGGCCCAAAAGTAGAGAGAAGAATGACTGAGTGCCCGGCATCCCCAAGGGCCTCCGATAGGGACCTCGTCAGGTGGTAAAGGCTGCGACTTCCAACGGGACCCAAAACCAGCACTTTGTAGGACCTCGGTGAAGTTTCTTTCCCCCCAGAAGCTAGGGATGCCGATGTTCTTCCATTCAATGAAAGAAGGCAGACCAGAACAACAGGTAGCCACCACACCTTCATCTGGAAATTTTGATCATAATATATTATTATTATTATTATTATTTTTATAATTACTATCCAAGCTACAACCCTAGTTGGAAAAGCAAGATGCTATAAGCCCAGGGGCTCCAACAGGGAAAAATATCCCAGTGAGGAAAGGAAATAAGGAAATAAATAAATGAAGAGAACAAATTAACAATAAATCATTCTAAAATAAGTAACAACGTCAAAACAGACATGTCATATATAAACTATTAACAACATCAAAAACAAATATGTCATAAATAAACTATAAAAAGACTCATGTCCGCCTGGTCAACAAAAAAGCATTTGATTTTTTTTTTCTGTCTGCCACATGTTTGATGTTGAACGATTTCTGTAGTTAACTCCACCAACGAAATTGGGAAGGGGTTATGTTTCCGCACCAGTTTGTTTGTTTGTCTGCTTGTTTGTTTGTGAAGAACTTCCTGGCCACAATTTTGCTCATAGAATAGTGAAACATTCAGGGATTATTATTATTTTCATTATTATTATTATTATTATTATTATTATTATTATTATTATTATTATTACTTGTTAAACTACAACACTAGTTGGAAAAGCAGGATGCTATAAGCCCAGGGGCCCCAACTGGGAAAATAACTCTGTGAGGAAAGGAAAAAAGGAAAATTAAAATAATTTAAGAATAGTAACATTATTAAAATAAATATTCCCTATATAAACTATAAAAACTTTAACAAAACAAGAGAGAAATTAGATAGAATTACGTGTCCGAGTGTACTCTCAAGCAAGAGAAGTAATTGTTATGTTGGGACGTGGAAGGGATTCAGTTTTGAAAGTCTTAGGTCAAAGGTCAAGGTCAAAGTCAAGCAAAAGGTCGACCGAATTAACCCTAGCCTTAACAAGTTTGCAAATGGTTGTTACACAGACTTCACATGCGCCTATGGGGTAAATTGATTTTGGGAAAGGCAAGCTGGTTTTGAATGATAAGCTGCCGTGGTGGAGGTCTACACTCTCAGAGTGCTTTTCTAGCTTTACTAATTTTTGTGTGCAAATGTGTGATTTTGACTGATTACTGTAGTTTTACCATGACGCAAATACAATGGAAATATATCATTGTTTTAAAACTTCTTCCAAGACTATTTGTATTAACTGAACATAAGGCATAAAAATAAAATCATCTGACTCCTAATTGGCAACTAGACGTAGCATGCAGCTCGGTTGCCAGATAGCTTTATCCGACTATCTGTTGTATTGGGTGATTTAAATTATTAAATAAATATAATTAAAACATCATTGATATTTGTAGATAAGCTAATGATCTAAATCAGGTGCGTTTGAAATAGATAAAAGAAATTTCATAGAGAGAGAGAGAGAGAGAGAGAGAGAGAGAGAGAGAGAGAGAGAGAGAGAGAGAGAGAGAGAGAGAGAGAGAGAGAGAGAGAGGGGTAGTGACCTGCCTCTTCTTACCAGTTTTTTACCAATGGTCTGAACATATATATTATTTCTTTTTTTTTTGAGAGAGAGAGAGAGGGTATTGACCTTTCTCTTTTTACCTAAGTTTTTTCTTATCAATGGTCTGAACATATATATTATCAATTTCTTTTTTTCTATTTTTTGAGAGAGAGAGAGAGAGAGAGAGAGAGAGAGAGAGAGAGAGAGAGAGAGAGAGAGAGAGAGAGGAGATCGTTGTATTTACGTATATCTAGTTGCTTTAAAGTTCAGAAAATAAATTTCTGAAATGCTCTTACCTAGAGTTCTTAAGGTCTACGACTTAAATAGCTTTAATAATAATACTGACGCTATCTTCCCCCGTTGGAGCCCCTGGGGTTATAGCATCCGGCTTTTCCAACTAGGGTCGTAGCTTAGCTAGTAATAATATTTATGATGATAATGATAATACTTTATACAATCTAAATCTTCATAACTTGATCTACACTCGTCTGCAATAAATCAGGGAAAAAAATCTCTTTAGTGCTGTATACGATTAAAGAAATACAGTAGACCCTTAGATCTGCCTTTACACAAGAGCACTGGTCCATATTATACAATTGGATTCGATCAACAGATTAATACAGACTTGTATGACGTTAACAGCAGATTACGTAAAAATTTAGCACTAGACAGAATGGCAAAAAGCATCGATTAGTTCTTAACACAATAACTGGCACTATCAATCACTTTATTCACTATCAACAATTAAAAAAAAATAAAAAAAAATTGATAGACCAACTGATATATCATCACTTTCCTAATTCAACACAATAGTTAATCACAGAGATAAGACACATACTATAGAGACCACTATAGAGCAGTAGAAATCTGTAGTATCTTATCTGTAGGTGATGTTGGGTCTTCGGTAGACTGACCCGATGTATCTTCAATGCAGGCTCACTCAGATCTGGGACCCAGGCTTCGGCCCGGGTAATATAAATGCGTCAGTGAAACCGGCAAGATTTCATTCCCAAAAAAACGTTTGGCGTAAAGGACCTTGGTAATAGAATTCTACGTTTTCATAATATTGTAGGAGGTACCTAAAAATGTTCCTATTCGCTTGGTAATAACACATTCCTCAAAGACATCCCTGTTTACTAAGATGAAAAACTTTCGGAATCGAGAATCAATTAAAATAGTGTTGCTTCCATTCGAAATTCCACGTAATCATGATTTTTCTAATCTATGGATAAAACATGGAGTATGGTCGCATCAAGATTAGATTAGGTATAGTGTATACACTACAAGAAGAAAAGGATGAAATGCATAAAGTAATGAAAGAAGAAATTCAGAAAGCAGATAGAAATGGAGAAAATCAAGGATGCGAGATTTTGGTACCAACCGTGTGTTACACGATCGTACATAATAATAATAATAATAATAATAATGTTTATTGGACAAAAAATATTTACATTCAAAGATTTACAAAAAGAAAAAAAACTCAGTCCAAGCCCATGTGGAGCAGAGCTCTTCGGGCAATAATACAACAAAATAATATCATCAATTAAGTAAAAATAAAAAATAAAGTAAATATGGATATAGATATACAAAATGTACGCATACATATACATAATCATATGTATACAAATAGATACATATAAATGAGAATCTTAGCCTAAAAACAAATGGAAATGCATATTTATATGATAAGGAAAGATGGTATATGAAAGCTAATGGTATATACATTGAAAAAATTGTAGATATTAAGCAAAAAACTCAGTAAAAAAACCTTCGCCATCCGAACCCGCAAGGACCTGGACCTGTTTTATAATAGTACTGGCCTTAGTGCCCCTGAGTGAATTTCAAAATGATTTCTGTACATTATTTTGCAGCTGCTTATAAGTTAACTTATTAGTTTTTCATTTTTTTGATTCTTTTGATTCGAATTTTAAATTGTTTTCTACGTATTACTTGATTAAATATTCTTTTAATTATTTAGATTGCCTTAGATTATCTTTATTACATTCATCACCATTATTATAAATTTATTATTTGTATCCTTTCACAATTGCACTTTTTACTTATTTTTTTTTCTCTTTCTCCGTCTTTCATAACGATTTTCATTTTATACAGTCGTAAATATTTCATTATTATAAGCCTAAAGTTTAATTTTAATTCCCTTCTAATTATCTGTTCATATTATTTAATATTTCCCATTTATAAATTTTGTTAATTTTATGAATGCTAATCCTGTCAATCATGCTGATCCTGATGAGAACTTTGTAGATTTTGTGAATGCAGCCGATCTATTTTCCTGTAAATATTATACCATTGATACTTTTAATGATTCTCTCCCTGATCATATGCGGCAATGCCTTTCACTAATAAGCCTTAACATTAGAAGTTTTAAGAAAAATCACGACGAATTTATTGGTTATTTGAAAAATTGCAATCATGAATTTGACATTATAGTGCTAACTGAAACTTGGGCTAAGCAAGAAACACATTGCATGAATTCACTTCCAGGGTATAATGCTTTTCATAATTATCGTGAGGGCCGGAGGGGTGGTGGTGTGAGCATTTTTGTTAAAGATTCACTTTTGTTTAAACCTCTCGATGAGTTAAGCATATCTACAGATAATTTTGAAAGTGCCGGGGCTACAGTTTCTGTTCCCAATTCCTCTCATTCTGCTATTATCCTAGGTATATACAGGCGTCCAGGAGGTGACGAAAATATGTTTTTCAACTCGCTAGAGGCGGTACTAAGAAGTCCAGGTATCTCTTCTGGGAATACTGTTGTCACAGGGGATTTTAACATCTGCCTAATGAGGGAAGGGGAAAGCGAGACCACACGGAGACTGATCAACACAATGCCGTCTTTCGAATACCGACCATCAATAACTAGGCCTACCAGAATCGGGTCAAATGACTCTCTCTCCTGTATCAATCACATTTGGGCCAATAATAACCTCGTTAGTAACTCTGGGATATTTTTAGCTGATATCACTGATCATTTCCCAATTTTCTGTAGCCTTTTATTGCCTGCACTAAGCAGCATGAATGACAAAATAAGAATTCAATTTAGAGACATGAGCCAAATTAATGATAGAAAATTTACAGAACTACTCCGGGGTAGAGACTGGTCAGCAGAATATGGTCACGCCTCCTTAATAAATCCTCACGTAGGTGTGACCTCTTTCAGTGAAAAGATTGACAGTTTCTTCAATGAGTGTTTTCCCCTGAAAACAAAATTTGTTAGTGTTAAAAGATTGATGAATAGGTGGATTTCCAAAGGACTTCTTAAATCAATTAATATTAAACATAATCTGTACCGAAGAATGAAATTGGGTAATTATAGTAGCCAACAGTACAATAACTATTGTAATCTGTTATGTACATTAATACGCAAGGCAAAGACAAACTATTTTGAGAGTACTTTTGACCAACTCCGTAGAGATGCCAAAAAATCTTGGGACTTAATCAACTCGTCACTAAGGCCGGGCAGAAAAAAGAGTAGCTCACTCAGAAAACTGATTCGAAACGGGGAAACCATTACTGACACTAAACAAATTGCAAATGCTTTTAATCTTCATTTCTCTACAATAGGCGTTACTCTAAGGGATGTTTTACCTGAAAATATTAACTTAGATTTCCGTACCTATTTGCCTCCCTCAAATCAGCAGTCTATTTTTTTTACCCCTTCATCTCCATTTGAAGTGATGAACATTATAAATAAACTGAAAAACAAAAAAGCAAATATTCATTCTCCTCCTACAAGATTATATAAGAACAATGCTAACCTACTTGCCTTTCCTATATCTATGCTATTCAACCGTTGTTTAGATGCTGGTATTTATCCTGACATTTTGAAAATTGCATGTGTGACTGTGTTACACAAATCTGGTGATATATCAGATGTTAATAACTATAGACCAATCAGCTGCCTTCCTTTGTTGAATAAAATATTTGAAAAACTATTGTATAGTCGACTTTACTCTTTCTTCAATAGTTGTAACATTTTCTCTACGTGTCAGTATGGTTTCTTACGAGGCGTAAGTACTAGTGATGCCGTTCATGACCTCCTTGAAAATATCTATAATGCAATGAATAAAAATGAATACCTTGGTGCGGTTTTTTTGGATTTGAGCAAAGCCTTTGATACTGTGTCTCATGATATACTACTTCAAAAGCTGGAACATTATGGTATACGAGGCAATGCACTACTCTTACTCCAATCCTACCTGACAAATCGAAAACAATTTGTCACGCTCGATGGTCATCTTTCAGAGATTATGGATGTCAAAATAGGTGTCCCCCAGGGATCAGTCTTAGGACCGTTATTTTTCCTCATCTATATTAATGATTTGCCTCGTTCAGTTGGCAGATTAAACTCCATACTTTTTGCCGATGACACCACGCTCCATCTTTGTCATAAAAATATTTATTCTCTTTGTAATTCTTTAACTGCTAACTTAAATAATGTTAAAGATTGGTTACTATCGAATAAATTGACCCTAAATGAGAGAAAAACATATTTCATAATATTTTCTTTGCGCAAAGTTCCCGGTAACATAAGAGTTGCAATAGGAAATCACACTCTTGACCAGAAATCCAGTGGAAAATTTTTAGGAGTAATGTTTGACAATAAATTAACCTTCAGTAAGCATGTGGATATGATAGTCAATAAAATTTCCAAAGTTACAGGTATCATATATAGGCTGAAGGATTATTTCCCGCTATATATATTAAAACATCTCTACCACTCTTTAATATCTCCTCATCTAAATTACTGCATTACAGCGTGGGGGAGTTGCAGTAGAAACGTCCTGCAACCGCTAATCATTATGCAAAAAAAAACTGGTGAGAATAATAACTTCGAGTGATTATTTAGCTCATACATCACCTCTATTCCGGTCTCTCTCGATTCTGAAGTTGGAGGACACCTACAAACTCTCCTTAATGAATTTGATGTTTCAAACACTTTCGCTGCATAAATATCCATCCATTAGACAAAAAATAATTCAGGTACAATCAGCACACCAATATGGAACAAGAGACTCTAACTTAACTCTTCCCTTCGTACGTGTAAAGAAATGTGAACAGTTTTATTTCTATCAGGGAGTTAAACAATGGAATACTCTGCCTGCTTATCTTAAGGCATTGCTTAGCATTCGATCTTTTAAAAAATCATATACTAATATGTTATTATCTGTGTACTAAGTTTTATTAGTTGATATTTCTTCATGACCTAACCATTAATGCAATAATGTTCTTAATTCTTATATTGTTTATTGCTTGTATACATATGTAATTCTAGCATTTCTACCATATCAATGTTTAAATTGAAAATTTGCACTATTTATTATTCCGCCCTTCTTTATTATACTTTATTATACGAATATACAATTCCATTTATTTTTAGGCTGAAAATCTCATTTATATGTGTCTATGTGTATATGTGTATGTATATGTACATGTGTGTATATGTATTTGTATATGTATGCATATGTATATACTTGTGTATATGTATGTGTACATTTAGTTTATCTATATCAATATTTACTTTTTATATATTTTTTTAATTGAAGATATTATTTTATTTGTATTATTGCCCGAAGAGCTCTGCTCCACATGGGCTTGGACCGAATCTTTTTTGTAAATTTTTTGTATGTAAATATGTTTTTGTCCAATAAACATTATTATTATTATTATTATTATTATTATTATTATTATTATTATTATTATACTTGTATCTTCGCTCTTCCTTCGCACTAAAAAGAACCAGAATAAACATGTCTGCGTTTCTCCTATGTAACATTGTCTGTTTCTCAAACATGTAATTTTCTGTTGCCTTGAGGTTTTGAATATAAAGGAGAGTGTGTGTGTGTGTGTGTGTATGAGAGAGAGAGAGAGAGAGACAGAGAGAGAGAGAGAGAGAGAGAGAGAGAGAGAGAGAGAGATAGAAATGGAGAAAATCAAGGATGCAAGATTTTGGTACCAACCGTGTGTCACACGATCGTACATAATTCATTTTGCATATATTATACTTGTATCTTCGCTCTTCCTTCGCACTAAAATGAACCAGAATAAACATGTCTGCGTTTCTCCTATGTAACATTGTCTGTTTCTCAAACATGTAATTTCCTGTTGCCTTGAGGTTTTGAATATAAAGGAGAGTGTGTGTGTGTGTGTATGAGAGAGAGAGAGAGAGAGAGAGAGAGAGAGAGAGAGAGAGAGAGAGAGAGATAGAAATGGAGAAAATCAAGGTTGCGAGATTTTGGTACCAACCGTGTGTCACACGATCGTACATAATTCATTTTGCATATATTATACTTGTATCTTCGCTCTTCCTTCGCACTAAAAAGAACCAGAATAAACATGTCTGCGTTTCTCTTATGTAACATTGTCTGTTTCTCAAACATGTAATTTCCTGTTGCCTTGAGGTTTTGAATATAAAGGAGAGTGTGTGTGTATGAGAGAGAGAGAGAGAGAGAGAGAGAGAGAGAGAGAGAGAGAGAGAGAGAGAGAGAGAGAGAGAGATAGAAATGGAGAAAATCAAGGATGCGAGATTTTGGTACCAACCGTGTGTCACACGATCGTACATAATTCATTTTGCATATATTATACTTGTATCTTCGCTCTTCCTTCGCACTAAAAAGAACCAGAATAAACAAGTCTGCGTTTCTCCTATGTAACATTGTCTGTTTCTCAAACATGTAATTTCCTGTTGCCTTGAGGTTTTGAATATAAAGGAGAGTGTGTGTGTGTGTGTGTGTATGAGAGAGAGAGAGAGAGAGAGAGAGAGAGAGAGAGAGAGACACCTCACTATAAAGGTACAAGGCAAAGGTGCCTGGTTTCAGTTCCAGTATCATCAGAATAGATGCTCACCAGAACATCAGCCGGGCAAGCCCAACCCACCCCTATGGTGCTCAACAAGATAAGTATCCTCCCCAGTAAACAGTTTAAACTTACATTCCCAGGCTCAGCGGGCTAGAATCAATCTGCTGCCATGCGAATGGCCGGAGAACGCATTACCATTGTGTTAGCCACTTAGCGTTTTAAATCCTATTTTCTTCTCCAGCCTTGAGGCAATCCACATCACACTGCTAAATACCAGGTACTGAAGTTGACTACTTGAGCCAGCAAGGACTGACAAATAGTACTGGCTTAAGATATTTTCTTGTGTTCGAGATCGATCTCGATACTTGTGACGTCTGGGCCATAAGAGTGGCGAGTTTTCTAGAAAACTTAGCTGAAAATCGTGGTACTAAATCTGCCATCAAACTGCTACAGCAGTTGCATGATATCACCATGGATTAAATCCGTGCATCAATAAAAATGTTCATTGTTTAGGCCTATACAGTTCTATTTATTATCCTACACGAATACAAACTTTCGTTCTTTACATAGGCGGCTCACACACACAGGAGGGTGGAAGTTCTCTCCTATTTGTAAATCTGAATATATTTCAGGAAGGTTGGTATGGACTTATACCCTTTGTCGTCAGCGACCCATTGCTATTGAATAATGAATAAGTAGGCCTACACACTTAGGTAAAGAGACCCATTTTCTTTTATATACATATAATTCATAACATCGTACATTGATCACAAGATCTTTTTTTTATGATATCTCTAGTGAGTCTTTTAGGTGAAGGACCTTAATGATCAACTCTGTTGCTTAGCCATATTACACTAGAGACAACAAAGTTTTGATTATATAAAAGGCAACTAGTGGTAGTAATAGTAGTAGGACTCCGTGTAAAAATTCCTCCTGATCTCTATGGTTTTCCAGTCCTCTTATTAGCTGACTTTTTCCTTTTGCTCGCTTCTTTTGTCCTTACAAAAGCATCCACACAGTTTCAAACAGATTCTGTAACACAACGTAGTCCAGAGCAAGAGAAACGCTATCCAGATGGCCGCCACATCTACTCCTACGTATTGCAAGAAGTGCAGTTTTCTACCTGGGTAGTTCAGGAAGGGGACCGTCCGCGGTGGTATTTTGGCATACCAACTTGAAAAATTCAAAAATCGTTTTATTGTCTCTCTGTATAGAGAAACATATCGTACATGCTCTCCAGAAGTTTCAACCCATTATTTTCATAAATAATGATGATACGGGGGTTTTTAAATCATGACGTCATCCTGGGACGTCGTCTGCGCGGCTGAGTTTGACAGTTCGTCTTTGCGTGTTTTTTTTTGTATATATACATCGATTTTTTCGGTTTTTTTCTCGAATTTCGTACGTCTGGCAATGATGTAGCGTATCAGGGGAAGAGAGCTCAGTGAACACGCAGTTAGGCGACACACGCCAGTACAGTCTTAGACCTCGTGAGAGTGAGACGCACGTGTTTTTGTTTACATTCGCCCACGTGTTTATTAGTGTTTTTTATAATTCCTCGTGAATTTTACATCATGCCAAGGAAAAGCATTGTAAAGAGGGGTACAAGGAAAGAAATTCTTTCAAAATTAGCGAGTGCTCGGAAGGAAAAACTGAAGAAAAAACAATCGCTTTCTTTGTCATCAGCTCTCGCATTGTCTGCGCGAGAGAGAGAGAGAGAGAGGAGCCTTCTACCACGTCGGAGCTTAGTAGAGAGAGAGAGAGAGCGGAGCCTTCTACGTCGGAGCTTAGTCATTCATTTTCGCTGCCAGATGAAGGAGAATTTAGCGAGCCTAAGCCATCCACGTCACGGGATGTAAGCCAGGAATTGCTTTCAAGCCCTCAACCTTCACGGTACGTGAGTGAGGACTCGATTTCACCGCCAGTTCCTGATCATACAATTGGGATTGATATTAGTGATATCCCAGAATATGATGAGAAATACATAATTTCAAAAGAACAGCTAGAAGGAATGATGAAAGGCGTGACTTGTAGAAAGCGAAACTGTAGAAAGTCAGTCAGTGTACACGCAGAAAGGGACAGATGGGATACGACATTTAGAGTATCTTGTGATGGTTGCCATACGGACATTAGCTACCTCCCCCCAAGGAGGCATGGGAGGGGAAGGGAATGTCATAAATTTGGTGAAGCAAATTTACAAGAAGTGTATCATTCTCTTACTACAGGTATAGGAAGAGCCGGCCTGAATAAAATGGGAGGATTTTTCTGCAAGCCTCTGGCAGCGGGATCTTATGCCATACATAGTTCTTATCTTTATAAACAAATGGAAAAACATTACAGTGATATGCAAAAATATACGTATAATTATGTAAAGAAATTTTATATAGAAAATAAGTTGGCAATACCTGATGAAAATGGCTTAATAGATATAGATGTGTCTTTTGATGGAACTTGGTTATCAAGGGGCCATAAGTCACACGTAGGTGTAGGGTTCGTTATTGATGTGTTCACAGGAAAAGTACTCGATTGTGAAATTTTGTGTAATTATTGCAAAATATGTGACAAAGGAAATGAGGAAGGACAAGAAGAAGGAAATGAGGAAGGACAAGAAGAAGGAAATGAGCCAAATCATAAGTGCAATAAAAACTTTAAAGGAAAATCTGGTGCTATGGAAGCAGAAGAAGCAACGAGAATGTGGTCGAGATCATTGAATAATGGTTTCAGATATAAAACATTTGTTGGGGATGGGGACTCGAGTGCATACAATGCAGTATGTGAAATGAATGAAGGCCAAGGGCCATATGAAGGTGTGAAGGTAGAGAAGGAGGAGTGTATTTGTCATGCCCAAAAAAGAATGGGCCACAGGCTCATAAAAATGAAATCAGAAGTGAGTGAATATATAACAACAAAAAGCGGAAAACAGATGAAAAGAAGTTTATTGTCAGGAAAAAACAAGTTGACCCAAGCCATTATAAATAATATTCAAGTATATTATGGTATGGCAATAAGAAATAATATAAACACAACAGTGGATCAGATGCGAAATGCTATTTGGGCTATCTATTATCACTTGACATCTGATGATGAACACCCAGTCCATCAAATGTGCCCTGCTGGGCCTGAATCATGGTGTTTTTACGATAGAGCTGTAGCCAAAAAAGAAAAAATACCATCACATGCAACAAGGAAAAATCATCTTGCAGGAATACCCTATGAGCTTCGCACACACATAAGAAGTGTTTTCAATAGTTTGGCTGACCCCAAATTATTGCAAAGATGCCTGCATGGCTGGACTCAAAATCCAAATGAATCTCTGCATTCTAGGCTTTGGATGAAGTGCCCCAAACAAGTTTTTTGGCATGCCTAGAGTAAAATTTGCATCAAGGTTAACAGTTTTGGAAAATAATTTTGGATACATGCAAAGTAACTTTATGGTAAAGTTATTTGGAAAAAGTCCTGATATAGACACTTCCCTCAAAATTTATGATACAGAAAGAGCAAGAAGTAGAGAGAGAATAAAAACAAGAACAAAGAAGACAGAGAAACAAGGAGAAGAATATAAAGCTGGAGCATTTTAGCTCTGCAAAACCCTGGCAACAATGAGGGAGGAGGCAGCTCCCGACACCCTTACACTAAGTGTATTAGTACACTTAAGGTATTAATACCCCTTTTAAGGGGGGGGGGGGGACCAGGAGCCATGCTGTAGAAATCAACAATAAAAATAACAAGTAAGTTTCCATAATAATGTTTCTTTCATTTTTTTTTATGAAAAATGCAGAAATTTACATGGCAAATCTTTAGGAGCTCATAACTCGAAAACATACTTATCCGCACTTAGGTACATTTTTCTCAGTTATTTATTGTTCAATTTTGAAGATAAAGATATCATTGAAAATAAGATTAAAAATGCCACAATTCAGTCAGACAAAATTTTGATTTTCATTTTACTTTTTTTTCATGATTATTTTCCGTCTAGACGAGAAAAAAAAATACAAATTCATTAAAAAAAAAAAAAAGGAAATTCAAAATTTTGTCTGACAGAATTGTTCGGTTGATAGAGTAGTTTTTATGGTAAAAGTTTCAATACAATTGGTACTATAGTAGTCGGGGAAAATGTACCTAAGTTTTTTTTTTAAATCATGATTTTTGCTAATAAATCCGAAAGTTTTTGATCAAATGACTTGAAATTTTTATATGATGAAGGTATTATATATGTCTAAAACATATATAGAAATGGTGAAATTTGGTTCATTAGAAAAAAAAATGGCGGACAGGGTGGACGGTTCCCTTAGCCATATTACACTAGAGACAACAAAGTTTTGTTTATATAAAAGGCAACTAGTGGTAGTAATAGTAGTAGGACTCCGTGTAAAAATTCCTCCTGATCTCTATGGTTTTCCAGTCCTCTTATTAGCTGACTTTTTCCTTTTGCTCGCTTCTTTTGTCCTTACAAAAGCATCCACACAGTTTCAAACAGATTCTGTAACACAACGTAGTCCAGAGCAAGAGAAACGCTATCCAGATGGCCGCCACATCTACCCCTACGTATTGCAAGAAGTGCAGTTTTCTACCTGGGTAGTTCAGGTAAGAAGCATTTCGGCCATTGTGACGAATTGCATACTCGACCCACCAAACGGCCCGTTCTCTTGGGGTCTCTTTCTGGTCCTTCAGAGCCTCTGAAACCTGCTTCAACTTGTCTGCAAATCTGTTGAGTAGAGATGAGCTGAAGTAAATCAAAGGGTATTCATTACAATAGTAGTAAGATTGGTGCTCATGAGTGGCAAATACAAGGACAAGTCATTTGCTGTAACATTATACCAGGAAAAAATCATACATATTAACGAACAGCACTAGAGCCCCCTCTTTATCTAAGGCAGGAGAGGGTGGGACAAATTAATTGGTTATTGATGCCTCAACAGCTAGAGGAATGGGTATCATCCTATCCCAATTCCTAGCTCATAGGTTAGTGATATCGTTCTCTTTAGTGAAATATATCAAGTTTTAACAAATTACTCACGATGGGTTATGCAAGATAGTTTGGATGGCATTGAAAATGGTTTCAGTGGTCATATCATCCCAGTTGAGCACCAGACCAAAACCTTTCCTGGCCATGCGAGCTGCATTTCTGGGCTGGTCGAATAGCACGGGAACACCCAGGACTGGGACTCCGTGGTACTTGGCTTCCTGAGTCCCAAGATTACCACAGTGGGATATGAAAAGCCTGGTTTTGGGGTGACCTGAGAGAGACAAAATATTCTATGACATGACAACTGATTTGGTTCTCAGTATGGCTCATCAACATGCATGAATAGCTACTCTCTTCATACTACAGAATGTTACTCTAGTTATTTGGTCTTCAATGTTCAGTGTATGTATGTCTTTTGGGTATGATTCAAAGATACAGATTTCCCTGTTTCTTTTACACGAATGAAGGAAAAGAATAGGTAGATATCTACGTAAAGAAATTCTTTATTGCCAAAGAATAATGATATCATGGAGATAGTGTTGTAGCTTTTTGTATCGTAGGCGAATGTCGTAGATTTCTGTATTGTAGGCGACCGTTGTAGCTTTCTGTAACTTAGTCTCCAAATAGGCAACAACTAGTAAAAGCCCAATACTGTTGGGTTATGGGTACAAGTAATCATTGCTTAGAACTTGTAATAGATATTGAAAAAGTAAGTGAGTGTTGTACAGGTTACTGCTCCTCCTGTTCTGGGACAGGAATTGGGATGCTATTGTCAAGAGGATTCCATTAAGTTAATCATGTATTTACTGAGGTGTGCAAAAAAACCTAGTGATCTTATGATAATAGCAAAGGGTCACCGTGAAGGCCAACAATCGTCGGATTAATTGTGAATTGGTAAAAGAGACAGACTGCGTTTCTTACCGAGAATGTCTTGCTGTGGCAGCCAGCTCCTCGTGATGACATTTGGTGGGAGGTCTATGTCATCCTCCTCGTATTTCCAGATGACCTTCTGGGGGAGACGACTGAAAGCTTCCAAGAACATTTCCTATTGAAAAGAAGAAGAAGATGGAGGAGGATGAGGAGGAGGAGGAGGAGGAGGAAGAGAAGGAGGAGGAGGAGGAGGAGGAGGAGAAAACAAAGTGAGATAAGCTGTAATTTCCTTACCAGAAGCAGCATATGTTACTTAAGGTCACATTCAGCATATCACCACCAAC
Organism: Palaemon carinicauda; assembly: GCF_036898095.1. NCBI lineage: Eukaryota > Metazoa > Arthropoda > Malacostraca > Decapoda > Palaemonidae > Palaemon > Palaemon carinicauda. Next base: position 71,642,391 of record NC_090760.1, on the reverse strand, counting down.
TGATAAAAAATTGTCATCAAATAACAAAATTTCCCCCTTTTAATGAAAACATTTAGGTTATACATATGACGGGATGTGTGTGACAAAGCCTTAAGGAAATGACTGATAAACATGCAATTCTTCAATTTCACAAAAACAGTTGTACTTGGGCATAAGGTGTGGAGGTAAGATGACGAAAAGCTACTGTCACAACAAAAAAAGGAGTCAAATGACTGTCTTCTGTAATAGTTACAGATTTACAACTATTTTTTAAACTTTATTTTCAAGTTGGATCTCATCTGAAACAATAACTAATCAATGAAACATTGCTCAGTGATGAAAATATATTCTTTTTCAAGCCTGGTGGAAGTGGCTCCCTCAACCATGATGGATAGAAGGTCACATTGCAGACCCAATTGCCACTTAAGTGGTTATACAATCAGTGGGTCTTGTATCTTTATTTTGTAATTCAGAGTCTGTAAAGCTAGTTGCTCAAAAGTCATACTTGCTAGTCCAAATGTCGTTCTATAGATACAATACGTAGTTCAAATGTCATACAAGGGGGTACTTCAAACTGTAACGTAGTACTTTATAGCTTTGAAAGATTGGCAATTCCTGTTTTACAATTTGCAAACCCTACTGTAGATAAGGTTGCAGGATGCTCACCTTATGCTTAGGAGGTATATTCTTGCTCCTGACTATGCTCCCAAGACTGAAGTATATGACACCTGCATCGCCCGAGGATCTTGCAAAATCTTCTAGGTCCTGCAAGGAAGAAAAAGCAGAGTTCTGAAATTAGCTCAACACTAGTTCCACTTGTATAATGGTATCCTGAAATCCTTTGCTCTGAGCCTGGTCACTGTTTGCACAGGTGACTTAATGTGAAGAACCATTGGACGTTGCTCCTCTTGTTGGAAGGCTTAATATTTTATGGTAAATTTCCCTTTCCTTGTATGCATACTACAAGACCTATTGATTGTGGAGAGCTGAGTAAAAAAAGGAGGTTGGTTGATCTTGAGGGTGGCAGTAACTGAAATTCACAAGTTGTGGAGGCCTGCATATTAATGGAGTAAGTATGACTGATATTGCTTGTAGTCTTTGGGAAGGAAAGGACAACCCTATACAGTAAAGTGTGATGAGCATATAAATTGCACTGCAAGAAGGATAGATAGCGCACCATAAACTCTACCTCCCCCATTTTTTCACCCATTAACTCTTTCTATCGTCTTCTTGCAGCTCAGTCACCAAAAGGTGTCCACGCAAGACCTCTAAGCTGTTATAAATCTCTGAGCAGTGACTCTTGTGTGCAGATCATCCTTGTTCTCATTCTAAAACAAAACTATTAATGTTTATGTCCACATGAGTTTGTCAATAGAATTATAGGTCTGACCAATTATTATCATTATTATTTGCTTAACTACAACCATAGTTGGAAAACCAAGATGCTATCTGCCTAAGAGCTCTAACTAGGAAAATAGCTCAGAAAGAAAGGAAATAAGGAAACAGATAGAATAGTGTACCTGAGTGTATCCTCAAGCAAGTGAACTCTAATTTAAGACAGTGGAAGATCAAGGTACATAGGCTATGGCATTACCTAAGACTGGATAGCAATGGTTTGATTTTGGAGTGGTCTTTTCCTAGAAGAACTGCTTACCATTGATAAAGAGCCTCTTCTACTCTTACCAAATCAACCCACCTTTGGCAATGGATTTGGAGGCCTGGCATTAATGGTTCCGATTTCCACCTGGGTTGGCAGTAATGGCACCGGCCCATCCATTGCGAAATGCCCGTTGATGAGAGTTAACCGGCTGTTGTGGTGCAGCTCGGATATGGGTGGCATGTCGGGGAAGAACTCATCAATGACTTCCCTCCCAACTCTTTCTGATGTGTAAAGGTATACTAGATAAGACATCCAAACCGCAAAAGGGTTGATCACCCTCTCGTAGAAGCTCATGTTTTCATCAAAGGGCAGCAGAAGCGAGGGCACTACTGAAAGAGGAAGCCAGTTGCCATGCTGCGAAAGCGTAAAGATCTCCGCGCCTGGGGTGCACAGGTTGATGTACGTTCCATTGTAGTCCATAAGAAACGGCAGCGCGATCTCGTTGCCATAGCCAATGAGAATGATTGCATCAAAGTCATCTCTCCTTTCCCACAAGTTTAAGATGTTCTCATTTGTCCACATCGCTCGACCAATATGCTTGACGACTGACGTGTGCCACTTAAAAACTCCAGTAATGGATCGTATTTCGAAGGAATCGTAGTCCTCAAGAATCTCTACTGGAGCTCCAGTAGGTATTTCTGTTATGTTAGGATGTCTGTGAATAGTGAAAAATATAATGTGTTGAGAGAATAAAACATTAAATACTTATATAAGCCTAGGTAGAACAAACTTTGTTGATATAAAACAGACTTTAGCAACAAGATTTTGTATTTATCTGATGAAAAAACAGATATGATAAACCACAGCTACTACATATCAAATATTGTGGTAATACTAAAATTTTAAATTGTCTAATCCTAAGCATTTTCATTTATCCTCAAACTTCTGCAAATATTGAATAGATCAAGCAAATAATCTATTTATGAGTAAGAAGACTAGACAAGATATTTTCAAATTTAATTATTGCTGATAAGGGAAGGGCGTTGCCGAGAGCACCACTGAAAAAATACTAAAATGGAATTGTGAAAGCCAAAGTTTCAACATCTCACTCACGCAGAAGACGGCCCAAAGGTAGAGAGAAGAATGACTGAGTGCCCGGCATCTCCAAGGGCCTCCGATAGGGACCTTGTCAGGTGGTAAAGGCTGCGACTTCCAACGGGACCCAAAACCAGCACTTTGTAGGACCTCGGTGAAGATTCTTTCCCCCCAGAAGCGAGGGATGCCGATGTTCTTCCATTCAATGAAAGAAGGCAGACCAGAATAACAGGTAGCCACCACACCTTCATCTGGAAATTTTGATCATAATATATTGATTTTTTTTTCTGTCTGCCACATGTCTGATGTTGAACGATTTCTGTAGTTAACTCCACCAACGAAGTTGGGAAGGGGCTATGTTTTCGCACCAGTTTGTTTGTTTGTCTGTTTGTTTGTTTGTGAAGAACTTCCTGGCCACAATTTTGCTCATAGAGTAGTGAAACTTTCAGGGATTATTATTATTATCATTATTATTATTATTATTATTACTATTATTATTATCATTATTATTATTATTATTATTATTATTATCATTATTACTTGCTAAGCTACAACCCTAGTTGGAAAAGTAGGATGCTATCAGCCCGGGGGCCCCAACAGGGAAAATAGCTCAGTGAGGAAAGGAAAAAAGGAAAATTAAAATATTTTAAGAATAACAACATTATTAAAATAAATATTTCCTACATAAACTATAAAAACTTTAACAAAACAAGAGAGAAATTAGATAGAATAGCGTGCCCGAGTGTACCCTCAAGCAAGAGAATTAATTGTTATGTTGAGACGTGGAAGTGATTCAGTTTTGAAAGTCTTAGGTCAAAGGTCAAGGTCAAAGTCAAGCAAAAGGTCGACCGAATTAACCCTAGCCTTAACAAATTTTCAAATGGTTGTCACACAGACTTCATATGCACCTATGGGGTAAATTGATTCTGGGAAAGGCAAGCTGGTTTTGAATAATAAGCTGCCGTGGTGGAGGTCTACTTTTCTAGCTTTACTAATTTTTGTGTGCAAATGTCTGATTTTGACTGATTACTGTAGTTTTACCATGACACAAATACAATGGAAATATATCATTGTTTTAAAACTTCTTCCAAGACTATTTGTACTAACTGAACATAAGGCATAAGAATAAAATCATCTGACGCCTAACTGGCAACTCGACGTAGAATGCAGCTCGGTTGCCAGATAGCTTTATCCGACTATCTGTTGTATTGGGTGATTTAAATCATCAAATAAATATAATTAAAACATCATTGATATTTGTAGATAAGCTAATGATTTAAATCAGGTGCGTTTGAAATAAAGGAAATTTCATTGAGAGAGAGAGAGAGAGAGAGAGAGAGAGAGAGAGAGAGAGAGAGAGAGAGAAAGAGAGGGTAGTGACCTGCCTCTTTTTAAACGAGTTTTTTATCAATGGTTTGAACATATATATTATTATTTTTTTTAGAGAGAGAGAGAGAGAGAGAGAGAGAGAGAGAGAGAGAGAGAGAGAGAGAGAGAGAGAGAGAGAGAGAGAGAGACCTGTCTCATTTTACCTGAGTTTTTTCTATCAATGGTCTGAACATATATACTACCATTTTTTTTTTTTGAGAGAGAGAGGAAGTCAAGCGTAGCCACAAGTTGTTGAAGAAACGTGATTGTGTGTTCTGATAATTATAAAGCCGCTAGAATAACATACTCAAGCTCAAAAGATATTAAACATGGTGTCTAAGAGAGAAGCAGTGAAAGGTGCAATGGGTGTGAGTGTGAGAAAGAAGGAAGTGAAAGGGGGAAAAGGAGAGAAAGAATATGAAGCGACTCTAAAAATGAAGAAAGCATGGCTGGTCCAAACGACTGCTGATGGTGCAAAAAAAGGGGTAAGATCAAACCAAGAAGCTATAGAATGTGATTTGTGTGATGTATGGTTCCACGTAGGCTGTGGACAACTATAGTCCATTTCTTTTAGCGATGCATATTTGCACCGACTCGCGGCGGTGCCCTTTTAACTCGGAAAAGTTTCCTGATCGCTGATTGGTTAGAATTATCTTGTCCAACCAATCAGCGATCAGGAAACTTTTCCGAGTTAAAAGGGCACCGCCGCGAGTCGGTGCAAATATGCATCGCTAAAAGAAATGGACTATAGACAGAAGTGAATTTAAGAGAATTAGCGAATCTAAACATGCCCGATGGTTTTGTAGTAGATGCCGGGGGGGGGGGGGGGGGTTCAAAAACTTGAAGGCAGAAAACAAGAAACTTAGGAAACAGTATGATGAACTCAGGGATAATTTCATAGGGCTGCAGGATACGGTAGATGAGTTAAAAAAGGAGATCAGGGCTTTAGTGGATAATAATAGGATAGGAACGGGTCAGCTGACAAGAGAAGAAGTTAGGGAGGAAGTTAGGGCAGAGATGATAGAAATAAGGGAAAAGGAGAAAAAGAAAATCAATATAGTAATTTTCAACATAAAAGAAAGTACAAAAGTTGATAGTAATGAAAAGCTGAAAGATGATTTTGATATATGTGGGAGTTTGTTAATGTCGAGTTAGGAATGAACGATGTGGAAATTGAAGAAGCAGGTAGGTTAGGCAAACCAAGGGAAGAGAGAGAGAGGAACAGGGTCAAAGACAAAAAACTAAGGCCCCTGCTAGTTAAGCTTAAAAGCACTAGGGAAAAATGGGGAATAATTGCAAGGGGGAAAAACCTCTGGAAATCAACAGATGAGGAGTTGAGACAGGTTTTCATAGCACCTGACCTCACTTTTAGGGAAAGGGAAAAAGAAAGGAAGTTGCTAGAGGATTTGAGAGAGAAAAAAGAAAATGGAGAGCAGGGGTGGTACATAAAGAGAGGAGAACTAGTAAGAAACGACAATTTTCGTCAAGAAGCAAACGCAAGCAGAGCGAATTAGAAAAGGTATAAATTTAGACAAAAAAGTTAGCCAATGTATAAAAATATGCCTGTTAAATATCCAAGCACTAACCAAACAGAAATTAATAGAAGTAGAAAATGAGATGACAGAAACGCATAAAAACACAGATAAAATACAGCTAAGTAAAGGTCTGTTAAAGATAGAAAAAAGAAGGGATTTTAAAGACAAAAAGGGTGGTGGGTTAATGTTAATATTTAAAAACAATAATATCACCGAAGCAGAGGAAATAGAAACAAAACATAGTGATATAATAATGGTACAGTGCAAAATCCACAACTTAGTATTTCTGATAATACTAGTATATTTCGCAGCAGGAAATACAGAAGAAGATAGAAAAAGTGATCAAGAATTGAAAGCGGAATGTGAAAAATTAATACAGAAAGCAGGAGAAACAACTCCTTTGCTAGTTATGGGGGATTTTAACGGCCACGTGGGATTTCTGGGACACCAACAAGTAGACAGAAATGGGGAAATGGTGCTAAATTGGATGGGTAATCACAACCTAACACTATTAAATGGAGATGAAAGGTGCTCAGGACTATACACGTGGAATAGACAAGATCAGCATAGTGCTATTGATTTTGTACTTGCAAATAATATGTTATATAAACAATTTAAATGTATGGAAATAGATGAAGATAAAACAGTATTAGACATATCAGATCACAACTTAATAACTGTAGAATTGGAAGTAAAAACAAATAGAGAAAATAACTACAATAAAGGAAGTGGGAAGAAATTACATATTATAGCAATGACACAAAAGATATAGACGAATATGTGAAATCTATAGAGAGAAAACTTGTCAGCAACGATATAAAAAACATTGAAGAGCTAAACATAATAATGGCAGAAATGAAACAAGAACATTTGGCTAAAACATATAGGAGAAGGGTAACAAATGAAGGGAAGACCAAAGAACAACCTTGGGTAACCGAGGAAATAAGAAGAAAGATTAAGGAAAGAAAGGAACTTAACAGAAAAAAGATAAATGAAAAAGATATTAGGTTAAAAACAGAATTAGAAGAAAAATACAATCATAAGAAGAAAGAAGTACAAATACTGGTAAAAGATAGCATAACGTTATATGAGAAAAAGAAGACCAGGGAGATAAGAGATGATAAAAACAATAAACTATGGGAAAACATAAACAAATTAAGAAATAGCAAAGAAATAAAAAGCGAGGTAATACAATTATATGGAGATAGAGGAAATAAACTATCAGATGAAGAGGCTAAAGAAGAATTAGTAAAATTTTGGAAAACAGTCTACAACACGCATGAAAATAGAATAACTGAGATCTGGAATGAGGAGAAGGAGAGTGAATACCTGGATAATTTGAAAAGAGAAAACGACATTATAATAGTAAATGAATATAGTATACCCGAACATCTAAGGTAGCATTACGATGCTGTACTAAATGTTAAAGGAAAGATTAAACCCATGCCCGCCGCTGAAATGAATAAAGGTAAATTAGAAAAATGCCTAAAACGCCTAAAGAAAGGTAAAGCAGCTGGGCCAGATGGACTAAAGCCAGAATATTACAAAGCAATGATGATAAGTGATATATGTAAGAATACGCTAGTGAACTGCTACAAAGAGGAACTAGCCAGCAAAGAAAAACCCAAAAGCTGGAAAGAATCCAGAACAAAAATATTAAAAAAGAAAAACAAACCAACAGCAAAGGAATTGAGACCAATAGCGCTCACAAATTTATCACATGAAATATACATGGCTTTTATCAAAGATGAAATAGAAGGACATCTAAAAAGTAATAATGCCATAGAGGATAGTCAAGCGGGATTTACAGAGGGAGGAAGGAATGAGGATAATATATTCATCTTACAGTACATGGTCGAAGAAACTTTCAAACATAAGAAAAAACTCATAGTTGCCTCTTTAGATTTCAAAAAAGCTTTCGATTCCATAAAAAGGGAAGCGCTGAGAGAAACATTAAAGCATTATAAAGTACATACTAGTATAATTAACTCTATAGCAGAAGTATATGTGGGAGACTCGACTACGTTAAACATAGGGGAAAGAGTAAAACAAAAATTGAACGTAAGTAGTGGTATAAAGCAAGGCTGTACTGGCTCTACAACATTATTCAAATTAATTACTTATCAGATTATAAAACAAGTAGAAAAGGAAGGTAATGGTTTTAGAAATGATATCATAAAGCTAATAGTATTTTTTTTTTCTGATGATGTCCTAGTGCTTGCTGAGAATATAGAGGATGCTGAATTGAACATAAGGAAAGTGATAGATATAGGAAAGCAGTAAGGTTTAGACATAAATAGAGACAAAAGTAGCGTACTTATATATAATATGTAAGAGAAACCAGATAATATAGAGGGAATAAGAGTAGTAAGCAATATTAAATACCTAGGTATCAAGGTAGATGATAGTAGGAATATGTTCAAAACACAGAAAAGTCAAATGATAGTTAAGGCGCAAAAGCTAGCTAATCTTACATATTCGATCATAGAAAAAAGTTGCCATAAAATACTGATAGGGAAAACATACTGGAAAAGTGTAGCACTACCTTCTATATTATATGGAACAAACGTAATTAACTTAACGGAAACTGAAATAGAAAAGTTGCAAAGAATAGAGAATGGAGTGTATAGAAGGATGTTAGGGGATGTAAAGAATACAGCAATTGTAGCCTTGAGAGGGGATGTAGGAGCATCTGCTATGAACACAAGGGTAATGGATGGAAAGCTGAGGTACCTTAATAGCATTTATAAAGGAGAAAAGGACTTACTAACAGCAATAGTCAATGATATGGAAGAAAAAGAGAGGAAGTGGTGGATGCATGTGAAGAAGTATGCTGAGGAATGTGGGATGGCGATGAGAGAAGTCAAGAGATGTACGAAAGAGGACATAAAGAAGAGAACAAGAGAATGGGACACAAGCAAATGGAAGAGTGAAATGGAGTGTAAGGAGAGTCTAATTTTGTATAAAAATTGGAAAAGTGAAATCAAGGAGGAGGAAGTGTATGACAACACATTTTCGTCAATTTTATTATTCAGAGTAAGGACAAGCTCACTCGGCTTGAATATAAAAAACAGACACCAAGATAGAAATATAAACTGTGTACAGTATTCTGTGATGTAGAAGAAAATGCTAACCACTTTATGTTATATTGTCCACAGTTTAGTGATGTAAGAATAAAAGCAATTGAACTCCAACAACCATACGAAGAAGATAGTGCACAAACAGTTGGCAAAATCCTTTTTTGTGAAAAAAATATTGAAAATAAGAAAAATGTACAACAAATGTGGATGAAAAGAGAAAAACTAGTGAAAATAAGGAACACACAAAACTAAAAGACACAGAGGCGCCGTTGCAAAAGCAAGAGAGAGAGAGAGAGAGAGAGAGAGAGAGAGAGAGAGAGAGAGAGAGAGAGAGAGAGAGAGAGAGAGAGACCTGTCTCTTTTTACCTGAGTTTTTTATCAATGGTCTGAACATATATATTACCAATTTACGTATATTTCTAGTTGTTTTAAAGTTCAGAACATAAATTTCTGAGATGCTCTTATCTAGAATTCTTAAGGTCTAGGACTTAAAAAAGCTTTAATAGCAATACTGACGCTATCTTCCCCCGTTGGAGCCCCTGGGCTTATAGCATCCGGCTTTTCCAACTAGGGTCGTAGCTTAGCTAGTAATAATACTTATAATGATAATGATAATACTTTATACAATCTAAATCTTCATAACTTGATCTACACTCGTCTGCACTAAATCAGGAAAAAATAACTTTAGTACTGTATACGATTAAAGAAATACAGTAGACCCTTAGATCTGCCTTTACACAAGAGCACTGGTCTATTTTATACAATTGGATTCGATCAACAAATTAATACAGACTTGTATGACGTTAACAGAAGATTACGTAAAAATTTAGCACTAGACAGAATGGCAAAAAGCATCGATTAGTTCTTAACACAATAACTGGCACTATCAATCACTTTATTCACTATCAACAATTAAAATAAAATAAAAAAAATTGATAGACCAACTGATATATTATCACCTTCCTAATTCAACACAATAGTTAATCACAGAGATCAGAGACATACTATAGAGACCACTATAGAACAGTAGAAATCTGTAGTCTCTTATCTGTAGGTGATGTTGGGTCTTCGGTAGACTGACCAGGTGTATCTTCAATGCAGGCTCACTCAGATCTGGGACCCAGGCTTCGGCTCGAGTTATATAAATGCGTCAGTGATACCGGCAAGATTTCATTCCCCAAAAAACGTTTGGCGTAAAGGAGCTTGGTAATAGAATTTTACGTTTTCATAATATTGTAGGAGGTACCTAAAAATGTTCCTATTCGCTTGGTAATAACACATTCCCCAGAGACATCCCTGTTTACTAAGATAGAAAAAAAAATAGGAATCGAGAATCAATTCAAATAGCGTTGCTTCCATTTGAAACTCCACGTAATCATGATTTTTCTAATCTGTGGATAAAACATGGACTATGGTCGCGTCAAGATTAGATGAGGTAAAGTGTATACCCTACAAGAAGATAAGATGACCAAGATGGAAAAGGATGAAATACATAGAGTAATGAAAGAAGAAATTCAGAAAGCCGATAGAAATGGAGAAAATCATGGATGCGAGATTTTAACTGTAGAGCAGTACAGGAAATAATGTGAAATAAGACAGAAGTTTCAGTGGGTGGTAGAAAATATGAGTTTAAGTATTCAAATACACCTGAAAAATGTAGAGGAAAGTGGACGAGAAGAGAAAATGGTAACAGTACATTTATAAACTAAAATTACCGCCAAATACTCGCTCAGACAACATCTATAACGTTTGAAACGCTTCAAGATGACCAACATTACTGCCAGATCTTTGTTCAGACAGAAAAGAAGAAGAGGAAGAAGTTGAAACAATCCACATAGATGAAGATATAGCAGTAACACCCGGGAGAGTAACAGATCACAATGCCATGATGATTGACATAGAGTGGCGAATGAGAATTAAGCAGATTATCATTATTATTATTATTATTATTATTATTATTATTATTATTATTATTACGAGCTAAGCTACAATCCTAGAGCTCCAACACGGAAAATAGCCCAGTGAGGAAAGGAAATAAGGAAACAAATGAACTCCAAGAGAAGTACTTAACAATTAAAACATTTTAAGAATAGTAACATTAGAATTCATTTCTTCATATATAAACTATAAAAACTTTAACAAAACAAGAGGAAGAAAAAAAAGGTAGAATAGAGTGCCTGATTGTACCCTCAAGCCAGAGAACTCTAACCCAAGACAGCGAAAGACCATGGTAAAGAGGCTACGGCACTACCCAAGACTAGAGAAAATAATCAGAAGAGAATAATTATAGATTTGGAAAGACTTTGAGAAGAGACTGAAGCTGCAGGACTATTGAAAATCATCAAAGAGAGAAGGACAAGAAAAGAAAAGTAAAAATATGGCAAGAAATTATTAATATGTACTTCGAAAGTTCAAACTTGAAGCAAAAGTTTTTTTTATGTTGAACATACTAACACAAGTCTCTTTTTATAGTTTAATATGAAAGGTATATTCCTATGTTATTATTGTTTATTAAGTATTTCATTTTAATTGTTCATTAGCTCTTCTGTAGATTATTTATTTCCTTGTTACCTTTGCTCACTGGGCTATTTTTCCCAGTTGGAGCCCTTGGGCTTATAACATCTTGCTTTTCCAACTAGGGTTGTAGCTTAGCTTGTAATAATAATAATAATAACAACAACAACAATAATAATAATAATAATAATAATAATAATAATAATGATAATAAAAATAACAACAACAACAAACAACAACAACAACATCAATAATAATAATAATAATGATAATAATAATAATAATAACAACAACAACAACAACAACAATAATAATAATAATATTAATAATAATAATAATAATAATAATAATAACAAAAACAGCAATAATAATAATAATAATAATAATAATAATAATAATAACAACAATAATAATAATAATAATAATAATAATAATAATAATAATAATAATAACAACAACAATAATAATAATAATAATAATAATTGGGGTTAATAGTGGGAAGTGGAATATGGTCAGTTGAAAACAGAAAAGAATATGATAAGGTGATGCTGTTTTATATCAAATAATAAACGACTTGATAAGGAGGTGGTGGAAGACCAAATAAGAGAACCATATGGGAAATGTTAAGGAAAAACTCGTTTAGAAATATGTAAAAAGTACGATTTTATTATTCGAACTTAGAAAAAAAGAGATGAAAAGTAAAGTGGTAAATGAAATTATAAGAAAAATAGAAGAAAAGAATGCAGATGACCAAAATGAGTTTTCTAATGGCAGATGATATTACATAAAAGAACTTAACACTAATGAGGCAGTAATAGTTATGAAGACAAGGTTGAATATGATAGAATTATCCCTCCTTCAATTCCTCATCCTACATCCTTTCTCCAATACCATACTCTTTTAAAACCCAACCTCTTCTTTTAATAAAATCATTTTTTTACTCCTTTGGAGTTCTCATTACAGATTATTATTATTATTATTATTATTATTATTATTATTATTATTATTATTATTATTATTATTATTATTATTATCCAAGTTACAACCCTAGTTGGAAAAGCAAGATGCTATAAGGCCAGGGGCTCCAACAGGGAAAAATAGCCCAGTGAGGAAAGGAAATAAGGAAATAAATAAATGAAGAGAACAAATTAACAATAAATCATTCTAAAAACAGTGACAACGTCAAAACAAACATGTCATATATAAACTAATAACAACATCAAAAACAAATATGTCATAAATAAACTACGGGCTGTCTTTATTGACAAGAGCCCGTGTCATGCTATAGGCATGGCAATCTACATGAATGAAGAATGATAGAATTAAAAGAAAATTATAGAAACTGGAAATTTAGAAACACACTAAAATAGTTGCCAGATATATTAGACAGGCTCTGGAAGTAGGAGGCAAAAGTGTGTAAATTGAGAAGCTGTGCTGTGCAAGAGGCAACTAATGGCAATGAACTTTTTACAATATTTCTTTGTGGTCAAGCTCAGTAGCATTGCCAGACGTATAACTACGTCGTCTCTCTGCATCCCTCTGGTATGGGGGGAGCTGGAGTAGTCATACTCTTGTGAAAGGGGGTACCCCGAGAGATACACTTTGTGTGTGTGCATATCTATCTAAATGTTTATCTATCATTTTTGTCGGGTGATCACGCTCAGCAGCATTGCCAGACGTATAACTACGTCGTCTCTCTCCATCCCTCTGGTAGGGGGGAGCTGGAGTAGTCATACCCTTGTGAGAGGGGGTACCCTGAGAGATACACTTTGTGTGTGCATATCTATCTATATGTTTATCCGCAATTTTTGTCGGGTTACGTACCCTAGTGATAGTTCTTACTAATCCTTTCTTCGAGAGATTCCACCTGACATTCATAATTAATGAAGACATCATATTAGAACGCAATTACTCCATCAATAGATACGCCTTTATCGCGTGTTACGCCACAACGCGTATAGAATATTTAACGACACTGACATTGTGACACATTTAGCAACAACTTCAGAGCGATTAGGAATCGTGGAGTCGTGAGTGGTGCGGAACTTTTCCAGCGAAATCGTGTCATTCGGAACTGTTTCCAGCGTTGATGTATATTATAAATTTATAGCTGGAATCAGTTACTATAACAATTTCAAGCAATGAATGTGGACAGTGTTATAAGTGAACAGCTAGAACAGTTTCTATTTTAAATGTACTACTGGGAAGACACTTTAAAAACTGTTCACTGCTTTTTTGTTAAATGGTTTGAATGTTTTAACTTTTTTTTTTTTATTTCATTGGTTAGGCAGGCAGTAGGTTGGCCAAGGCACCAGTCCGCCGTTAAGATACTACCGCTTAGAGAGTTATTGGGTCCTTTGACTGGGCAAATAGTACAACTGTACATCAGATACCTCACTCTGGTTACGGCTCATATTTCCTGTGCCCACGCATACGCTGAAAAGTCTGGCCTATTCTTTCCACCTTCTCCTCTGTCCTCATACACCTGACAACACTGAGATTACCAAACAATTCTTCTTCACCCAAGGGGTTAACTACTGCAATGTGATTATTCAGTGTCTGCTTTCCTCTTAGTAAGGGTATTAGAAGAAACTTTTTAGCTATGATAAGCAGCTCTTCTAGAAAAAGGACACTCCAAATTTAAACCATTGTTCTCTAGTCTTGGGTAGTGCCATAGCCTCTGTACCATGGTCTTCCACTGTCTTGGATTATAGTTCTCTTGCTTGAGGGTATACAAACTAAGACACATTAATCTACTTGTTTTCTTATTTCCTTTCCTCACTGGGCTATTTTCACTGTTGGAGGTCTTCTGCTTTTCCAACTAGGGTTGTAGCTTAATAATAATAATAATAATAATAATAATATTTTATGAAATATCTAATTTAGGGTTGTTACTATTCTTAATATAGTTTATTTTGATTGTTCACTACTTTTCTAGTAATCTATTTATTTCCTATTTTCCTTCCCTCACTGGGCTATATTTTCCTGTTTGAGTCCTTGTGCTTATAGTATCCTGCTTTTCCAACTAAGGTTGTAGCTTAGCAAATAATAATAATAATAATAATAATAATAATAATAATAATAATAATTACTAGCAAAACTGGAATTCGCTATAAGAAATGGACGAGTGCTGGCGAGTTTGGCATTTTTCTTATTGCGCATGCGTCAGCTTCAATCGTTTAGGAACTGTCTGTGATTTTACAATGACGTATTTATCAGCTGTCTATTAACCGATTAACAGCTTACAAATACTCATTCATAAGTTCCCAGATGTAGTTTTAGAAAACCCATCACAATTTCACAATTTTCTCTTCGGTTTCATCTTGAAAACCGTGTGGCCTGGATTTCCAGGGATTCCAGCAAGACAGCGGGGGAATATGCGACACATTAGAGTATCTTGATAATTATACTGTCACCATCAAGCGTTATACTACCTAACTTGAGGTAAGGAATGCCGTAAATATACCTACTTATAATACCTTAATAGTGACCACTAGGCCTACGGCTACTAATACTTTAAGTGCCCCACGGGGATGTAGGCTACCATCTACCAGAATAAAGGAGCAGTAGGTAAATTTACAGTTTCATCCATTATGGGGAAACTGGAATAAAAATATATTTGTTGCATCAGAAATAGTGTAGTTCCAACGAATTTAACGTTTATTTTGACCGCAAACCATCCGATTTGGAGATTTACTAAGTTGTTCTAGAATGCAGAAAGACCCTACTTCATCCCAACAATTATGGGGGACACCAGGTGGGAACCGGGGTTTTGGGTGGGGGGGGGCGTCAAATGATATTTGCAATAAATGAATACTTATCCTTCCACCACCCCTCCCCCCTATACCCCTATCTAGCCCTACCGGGGGGGGGGGGGCTCCGCCCCCCCTGCGACCCCCCCCCCCTGAAGGCCACAGTGATTTTCAGGGCACTACTGAATCTAATAAACCCACCTAACCTAGCCTAGGGGCTCTGTACCCCTACCTAGGGGCCCTGTACCCCTACCTAGGCCTACCGGGGGGGGGGGGGGGCTCTGCCCCCCTGCGACCCCCCCTTAAGGCCACAGTGAATTTTGGGACACTACCGAACCTAATACAACCACCTAACCTAGGGCCCTGTACCCCTACCTAGGCCTACCCCTGCGAGGCCACCCCCCCTTACAGCCACTACCTAACACATCCATCAAACCAAATCCAAAGGGATGGTACTGCTGCATACATCGTTATACTATCACCATTATAATATACTCTATAAATTAATGAAGCTTACCTTAAACTGTTGGTTCATCAAGATGTGTTGCTGCTTTGAGGAAAACGTGAAGCCGTTGGGAAGGTTCCTTGACATGCAGGCCAATTTTGATTTTGTAAAATTAAATTGTGTCTCTGGCACAAATGCACTAGTTTTTCAACAAATTCATTGTAAGTTACGAAACAGTCAGGACAAGAAAATGGAATTTCAACTTCTTGTGCAACATGAGATGACGCCCTTTCTATGGTCTCCATGTCTAAAAACGAAATGAAATGCCTGGGAAGATATTGTATTGTCGCGCTGTGATTGGCCAAACATGTATGATGTCATAGTGTACAGGCGCTCTGATTGGCCAAACGTGTGAGACTTCATAGTGGACTAGTTTGTCAGCGGATTATAGTGGTTACAGGGCTCATTTAAGCAAATACAAGACACAGTCAACAATAACAACAGACTTAGAAAATATCTGGGAGGAAGACATGAGTAGCGTGAGTTTGATCGTCGATATATAAAGAACTAGGCATTTGCGACAGATAATATTTTACAGAAATACTACAAAAGACTTGCTTTACTCGGGAAATATATTATTATAATAGATTTCCCATAATGGATGAAACTGTAAATTTTCCGAGCAGTAAAATTATTTAATAGTGGTGTCTATTTTTCAGTGAAATGCGATTATGTGAAGGTAGTTTTTACGAAATGATATGAGGATTTAGTGATACTTCGCCGAATGTGAAGTCGTTTAGGAAGAAACCACAGAGCTGAGATTTAATCTTAAGAGGGGGTTTGCGCGGTTGAACAGTTCGTCGAAGGCGGTTCGATAAACAAGTGTTTGAAGTGATGTTCGAACGTCTGAACGGGGCATTTGGTTGTCGAACGGTTTAAAGACAGCCAGTTCTAGTCTGCCATTTGTATATATTGTCCACAAACCTTATGCATATGTGACTGATTCCACCTCTTCGAACCGTTTGACAAACAGGTTCGACAACCGAGTTCGACCGTGTAATTCCCGCTTTAACAAAGCACATAGCTATCTAAATGGAGGTGGAGGGGTGTGTTGTGTATGTAAGGATACGCCCCTCTAAGGGGGTGGAAGGAGCCATAGCCCTCTGGTAGGCAAGGATACGGCTTCTAGATCAGGTTAGGTGGGGATGGTTAGGTTATGCCATGATCTTTTGTTTGTTTCCAATTTCAAATGTAATTTTTAATTACAACTTTTAAAATGACAATATATATATATATATATACACACACACACACACATATATATATATATATACATATATATATATATATATACACACATACACACACACACACACATATATATATATATATATATATGTATATATATATATATATATATACAGTATATATAAGAGATTACTCGAGTACCATATGTGGATGAGACCATGATGAAGGGGGTAGATGAAGATGGTTTGGGTATGATCTTTAGGTGCTATGTAAATTCCACCCACGAAAATTCCACCCACGAACATTCCTCCCACCAAATTCCACCCACGAAAATTTCACCCACGTCAAGTTCCACCCACGGAAATTCCACCCACAAAGAATTTCTACTTCTTGTCTTTCATGTATGTTTAATCATAAAAGTGAGGTTGAAATGACTATAATACGTGTGGGAAAGGAAACAGACAATTTTTAAAACATGAAATAATATTTATTGATTGTATCCATTGAAAGTGAGGTTGAAATTACTATTATTCATATGGGAAAGGAAACACAAACAATTTTTAAAACATGAAATAATATTTATTGATTGTATCCATTGAAAGTGAGGTTGAAATTACTATTATTCATATGGGAAAGGAAACACAAACAATTTTTAAAACATAAAATAATAGGTATTGATTGTATCCATTGATAGTGAGGTTGAAATTACTGTTATACATATGGTAAAGGAAACACACAATTTTTAATACATAAAATAATATTTATTGATTGCATCCATTTCGTATTGCAACCTATGCAAAATTAAAATTTAAACAAAAGAAATTAAATGTATTTAACCATGCAAGTTATGTGCTATACCTTTTAGAAATTCTAATATGCATGATGGCTCATAATTTTCTACAAGATTTATAAGTCTCTCATTTATAGACTTATATTTCTTTCTTTTCTGAGCCTCGTCTCCTCGTCTTAAATGAATACTTTTAGTTTGGGTTAGAGCTTCCTCTTTTTGGAGTGATGAGCAAAGTGTCCATAAATTTGGATGGATACTTGTTAACGACGTTCTTAGAGCACTATTAAAACCTTCCACATGATTTTTTGTCCTCGGTACGTTATTTAGAGTACGCTCATGTACATTCCACATTTCGATAGGGAAAAGAGGTTCAACTCTCCGTCTCCGTTCACCTCTTCCACGTTGGACACCAATATAGGTCTGCTCAAAATAAGTAATAAATTCTGTTGGTAGATCTTCATCATCAGAGAGAAGTTCAAATCCATCAACAACATAGTGGATGGGTAAAAAAATATAGAAAATATGGGTGGAACTTTCGTGGGTGGAATTTTACATGGGTGAAATTTTCGTGGGTGGAATTTTCGTGGGTGGAATTTTCGTGGGTGGAATTTTTGGACCACGGATCTTTGCACTCCTCAAGAGGAATTAGTTCATCAAACGTTCAGCTGGACTCCACAAGGCACTAAAAGAGTTGGAAGACCAAGGCCTAGGCCTACATGGCTAAGGACTATAAAGCGCGAAGTAGGAGATGATGAATGGAAAAGTATTGAATTAAAAGCTCATGACGGAGACGACTGGCGAAATCTAACCGAGGCCCCTTCCGCCAATAGGCGTAGGAGGAGATGATATATATATATATATATATACATATACATATATATATAAATATATGTATATATATATATATATATAGGCTTAGATATATATATATAGGCATATAAATTGTAAATATATATATATATATATATAGGCATGTAAATTGCAAATATATATATATATATATATAGAGGCATAGATATATATATAGGCATATAAATTGTAAATATATATATATATATATAGAGGCATAGATATATATATATAGGCATATAAATTGTAAATATATATATATATATATATAGGCATGTAAATTGCAAATATATATATATATATATATAGAGGCATAGATATATATATATATAGGCATATAAATTGTAAATATATATATATATATATATATAGAGGCATAGATATATATATAGGCATATAAATTGTAAATATATATATATATATATATAGGCCTATATTTATATATACATATATATGTATAGGCCTATATATATATATATATATATATAGCCTGACCCGTTGCTCTTTAATAGATATGGGAGGTTCTCTGAAGCGTGAAAGTAAACAAGCATTCCTAATTTTCAAATTGGTTGAGTAGAATATTTCTGGGTGATAATGAGATGTTTGCGTGGAGAGAGAGAGAGAGAGAGAGAGAGAGAGAGAGATAGAACTTCCAGCTATTTTCTTTACTTGAAAAGTACAGAAATATGCAAGCCGAACTGCTGCAGGCTACGCCATAGTACCTACTATCTCTCTCTCTCTCTCTCTCTCTCTCTCTCTCTCTCTCTCTTCAAAATCAGAATATATAACAATCACAACAAATGCAGCCATTTCTAGTCCATTGCAGGACAAGGGCCTCAGTCATGTCCTTATTCATGTCTGGGGTTCGGCCAGTTTTCATCACCACGCTGGCCAGTGCTGGTGATGGGGGTATATATATATTTATATATATATATATATATATACTGTATACACACACACACATTATATATATATATTATATATATATATATATATATATATCAGTACAATTACTTGCAAACCTGTCACAGTCAACACCTTGTCCAAACGTTACCACGCGAGATTTTCAGCCAGATAATTCATCAGACATTCATCACTGCTAAATTGGGACGAGGCGAATCTATAGATGTATCATACACATTTATTCATCATGCAATTGATACCGTTTCCTGATTACCGTCCCATTTAAGAAGTATCCTCTGTAGGCTAACAGTGAATGCATGTTATGGCACTAGCTCACTCTGCAGGCTAGACTCAACATTAATAGTAAACTTATCTACTCAGTGAAGCTCAGAAGTAGTCAATGTGGAGGTGAGAGAAATTTTTAAAACCAGTAATATGTAAATTACTTTTTAGTTATCTTTTATTAAATGGTGTTAGCCGGATATTACGCATTTTGTTCGTCTCCATAAGCACTCTTGAGGCTAGACTCAACATTGATGGTAAACTTATCTACTCAAAGAAGCTCAGAACTAGGCAATGTAGAGATGAGAAAAATTGTTTTTACCTTGTAATAAAGAAAAAGCTTTTTATTATCTTCTACTAAATGATGTTAGCTGGATATTAATCCATTTTGCTAAGTAGCTAAATATAGCAATCATATTTAAACTACGAAACGAGACTTATAGCAACCTCTCTAATAGAAAATCGTTTGCATATAGCCACCAGGTTAGGAAGATCATTCCACAATCTGGTCATAGCTGGAATAAAACTAGACTACTTAGTAGTAATGAGATCATGAAATCAAGACTGAATTACACGCGAGAGAGAGAGAGAGAGAGAGAGAGAGAGAGAGAGAGAGAGAGAGCGCTAGCTACTCAAATGACCCACCGCGCAAGACCATAGCTAAGCACAGTAACGTGTGACATAGACCCAATTATTTGAAGTAGTCTGTCGTCGGGTGTGGCCATAAAAGCTTCTGTTACCTAGATCTACACACAATAGTTTTATAAACACTAGCCTGGACAAAGCTGGCGGTTCTACCGGTTAAATAATGCCTTAAAAATACAGTTTTTTCTCGTTGGCATGGAGAGAGTTTGTTTTTAACTCATTGTGATCCGAACACGTGCCAGTTTTTTTTATTCTGGTAAAACTGCATTGCTGGTGACAAGTTTGACAGTTGGATAATTATTGCTGTTTTCCCAACCGATAGGATAACGGTTTTCCTATTTTTCTGGAGATACGGGACAGTTTTCCCCAATTTTCCTTCTTTAGGGAAGATTTATAGTGGCGCTGTTGTCTATGTGAGTTGTTTTGCTATTTATTGATATTTTAAAGTTTTTCTTTTAATTTACAGTTGCTTATTTTATTTTTTTTCTATAAATGCTAAAAAATATATATAGTTTTTAAGAATTACCAAATATTTGTTTATTAATGATTTTTTCCTAATAAATGCTGCATATTTTTTTCTTTTTAACTGTCAAGTAATTTTTTTCCTCTCAGAATTACAACGAATTTTGGTTGATAATATAGCTTGTAAAACTTTTTAACTTTTATGTTTTTGAAAAATATGACATTCTATTTTTTATTTATATTTATTATTTATTTTTTTAAAATTTTATATCGAAATTTTTATTTGTTTAAATCATAAGATAAAGATAACTATTACGGAATTTTTTTTTTTATGAAAACAAAGCTTATTTTTTTTTTAACAAACTTATTTCGAAAGTGATGCATAACTTTATTGAAAAAAAATGTATAATAATAAAATTCATTATTTCAAAATAATAAGATATTTTTCTCTCAATATTTATTTTTTTGAAATTGTATAAATGAATCAAGAAATGAAAAAAAAAGAAAAATAGTAAAAATCAATATTTCCAAATATGGACATTTCTCTCAATGATTATTTTTTTTTTTTAGAAATTGTAAAATTGAATCAAGAAATGAAATAAAATATATTTATTGAAATTCAATATTTCAAAATAATAAGATATTTATTTCTCAATGTTTATCTTTTTCGAAATTTTATAAATGAATCACGATATAAAAAAATATTTAATAAAATTAAATATTTCAAAATATTATGACATTTCTTTCGATCTTTAAACTTTCAATTCAGTAATATTTTTTTCCAGAAATTTCAAATTTAGTCAAAATCAAATTCAAATTAATGGTTTCCCGTTTGGAAAGTATTGAAGTTTTCAATTATGTTATTACTAAAAACAAAAAAACAAAAAAAACCGATTTGTGGTGGTCGGTGTGGTAACATCCCTGACTGGTGAATGCCAGACTGGGGTTCGAGTCCCGCTCAAACTCGTAAGTTCCTTTGGTCGTTGCAACCTCACCATCCTTGTGAGATAAGGATGGGGTGGTTGGGGGAGCTTATAGCTTTATCTGCTGAGTCATTAGCAGCCATTGCCTGGCCCTCCTTAGTCCTAGCTTGTGTGGAGAGGGGCTTGGGCGCTGATCATATGTATATGTGGTCAGTCTCTAGGGCATTGTCCTGCTCGATAGGGCAATGTCACTGTCCCTTGCCTCTGCCATTCATGAGTGGCCTTTAAACCTTTAAAATATTTTAATAATTGTCCTCAGTCGACAGAACGTACTGTACTTAAAACTAAAGAAATTCTTTTATAGTCAATTTCTTTTAATGAGGCGCATTTGCACCGACTCGCAGCGGTGCCCTTTTAGCTCGGAAAAGTTTCCTGATCGCTGATTGGTTAGAATAATCTTGTCCAACCAATCAGCGATCAGGAAACTTTTCCGAGCCAAAAGGGCACCGCTGCGAGTCGATACAAATCTGTCTCGCTAAAGAAAAATGACTATCGTTAAAAAAAAGACATCTATATTTCACTATTCTTCGATACAAAGGGAATTTTTACATAATTTTTCATATCTCATAAAAGATATTCATTCAAAAATCCTTAAATATGTCTCTTTAATATATTAAGTTCCGTAATTTTTTTTTCTATCCTAAGAGTTGACCATTTAGATAACTCAAAAAGAATCTCAATAATATATTATTAAGTTTTAATCATTCATATATATCAGTAGAGTTTTATATTAAAGAAATCTTTAAGAATCTCTCCATAACATATTAAGTTTTTATAATTTTTGAAATCCTATTGGACAGTTTTTTCATTGAAATTTTTTTAATTTTTTTTGGAAAACCTGTGAATTTTTATTCAAATTGTAAATAGAATTTATTATATATATATATATATATATATATGTGTGTGTGTGTGTGTATGTATAATTTATAATTGTATAATTATATGATTATATATAATTTATATAATATATATAATACCCAGTAAGAAAACTGATGGATAGTGCCTGCCGTGCTCCTCACGAGGTGGGCAATATGCATTAACTAGCGTAAGCGACCCGTCAAAAATAGTGGCTAAATATTTATTGGTATGCATGTATTAAACCTTTCCCACTCACTCCGCCTTGCCTAACTACAACACGACAGTTTCGTCAATTTGTGGTTGATTGTAATTTCCAAGTGGACCTCTCAAGGTACCCCCCTCTCACCAGGGTGTAACTACTCCCTCTCCCCTTACCCGATGGACGGGGAGAGACCAAACAGTCATACTTTTAGTAATGTCGCTCGGCGGGACGTATATCGCCTATAGTGTTCAAACGGTGATATTTTTGTGGATGTTAATTCAAGTGTAGTGTGTTAATGTAAGCACTTTAATATAGATTTTATAATTGGCCCTGTGAGATTGGGTTAAATAGTGAAGTGTATTTATTTTGCTTAACTGTCCGGTAACCTCGTGTGAACCAAAAGGTAAATTTCACCATTGTATGTTCATTAGAGTGTTAAAGTGTTAACTCTTTTCATTAATTATCAAATTTAAATATTTTTATAGATTAATTTCCAGTGAAGCAAGTGATTGTATAATTTTCATTGAGTAACATATTCTTGTCTATCTAAGGTTTTGTTCAGATTTGATATTTCGAGTAATTTAATTTTGGTGTTAATTCTTCTGTATTATTTTTAACTTTTATAGAATATATTTATTTTTGTAAAGTGTCT
>NC_090760.1:71606649-71609149 GCF_036898095.1 Palaemon carinicauda | reverse complement strand
TCTTAATAATGGTATTGTCAGGGATTTTATTTGTATTTTAGACTTTTGATAATAGCATAATCAGAGATGTTTTATATTTTAGACTCTTTTGATGGTGGCATTATCAGGGATTTTTTTATATTTCATAATTTTGTTTTTTTATATCTTGGACCCTTTTGATAATGGCATTATCAGTGATTTTTTATATTTTAGACTTTTGATAATGTCATTATTAGGGAATTTTTCTTATATCTTAAACTGTTTATAATGATCTTACCAGGGATATTTTTATATTTTAGACTTTTTATAATATTACCAGGGATTTTTTTTTTAACTTAGAATTTTGATAATGACATTATCAGTTTTTTCTTTTGTATTCTTGTCTTTTGATAACGACATTATATCAATATTTAATATTCTATACTCTTTTGATAAAGACACAATCAGGGATTTTTATTTTTTATTTTAGACTTCTGATAATGACATTATCAGGATTTTTTTCCCTTCATATAACTATTATGAAAAGTCCAAATTACAAAATAAAAAGTCCTGTATAACTAATTCAAATTCAAGCTACTTTCAATATTGGCAATAAGACAAAAAATGTCCTGAGGTAATATGAGAGTTTCGTCTTTATTGCAGATCGAAGGAGAATCAATGATGGAGAAGAAAATGCTGGAATTATTTGTACATACTCTAAGCCTCCTGCTGCTCGTGTATACAGGTCAGTTCAAATGTATTAAAGGCTGTATAAATGTATGAATGATCATACATTATGCATTCCCATTTAGTCAGATTTTTGATAATTCAGTTAACTATTATTATTATTATTATTATTATTATTATTATTATTATTATTATTATTATTATTATTATCATTATTATTATTATTATTATTATTATTATTATTATTATTATCATTATTATTATTATTACTACTACAACCCTAGTTGGAAAAGCAGGGTGCTATAAGTCGAAGGTCCCCAACAGGGAAAAATAGCCCAGTGAGGAAAGTAAATAATGAAATAAATAGATGCATTAATGATATTTCAGTTAATTGATTTATTATTATTATTATTATTATTATTATTATTATTATTAATAGCTAGGCTACAAACCTGCCTGGAAAAGCAGGTAAAGTAGCCCAGTGAGGAAAGGAAATAATCTGTGCTCAAGCAAGGCATAGAAAATTTAGATTATTTCTTGATCAGTTACAACATTAAAATAGATATGCCATATATAAACTATGGAAAGAGATTCATATCATCCTGCTCAACATAAAAAAAAAAAATTTTTTTTTGGAATTTTGAACTTTTGAAATTCCACCGATTTAACTGCTCACCATGAATTTTTTTTTTTTTTTCTTTTTTTTTTTTTTTTTTTTTTTTAATTTTGAACATTTGAAATTCCACCGATTTAACTGCTCACCATGATTTTTTTTTTTTTCTTTTTTTTTTTTTTTTTTTTTTAATTTTGAACATTTGAAATTCCACCGATTTAACTGCTCACCATGAATTTTTTTTTTTTTTTTTTTGGGGGGGGGGAATTTTGAACATTTGAAATTCCACCGATTTAACTGCTCTCCATGATTTTTTTTATTTATTTTTATCTTTTTTAATTTTGAACATTTGAAATTCCACCGATTTAACTGCTCACCATGAATTTTTTTTTTTTTTTTTGGGGGGGGGGGGGGGAATTTTGAACATTTGAAATTCCACCGATTTAACTGCTCTCCATGATTTTTTTTATTTATTTTTATCTTTTTTAATTTTGAACATTTGAAATTCCACCGATTTAACTGCTCTCCATGATTTTTTTTTTATTTATTTTTATCTTTTTTAATTTTGAACATTTGAAATTCCACCGATTTAACTGGAAAAAAATTGGAAGATTTAATATTCATATCAATAAATCAATGAATTTTTTTTTCTTGTTAAAGTAACATACTGCTATACTTAAAAGAACTCATTGTAGGCCTACTTCTATTGTTTTAAAAATTTTAAAGGCCTACTGTACAAATTTTAAATAATATCATATCAATATAATATTAATGAAAAATATATTTTTTTTTCTTGTTAAAGGAACATATGTTACTATATTTAAAAGAACTCATTGTAGGACTACTTCTATTGTTTTAAAGAATTTAAAGGCCTACTGTACATATTTTAAATATCAATTTGCTAATATCTATCAGTAATTTTTATGAAACCATAAGTATTTTTGTTTAAAGAACAATCTTTATTTTATTAAAAGAATGATATGCATATTTATTCTTATTAGATTAAATCTCTACTTATTTCTGATATTTATAATTAACAATTATGTTTGGATATATTTGATATATATTCATTATTTAATATCTAAGATATTTACAGTTGAAATAATACTCTTTAGAAAAACAATTAAGTGTAAATGTTTTTGTTTCAATAAAAATAATTTGATTTCATGAAATTCTTGTGGGATATTAGGCCTTATTTAGAAAAGAGTTGCCCATTCTATCGGCCTCTGTATGAAAATAAAA
>NC_090760.1:71556881-71601149 GCF_036898095.1 Palaemon carinicauda | reverse complement strand
CCTATTTCGAAGCCATGGGCCTGTCTGTTATATCTTATAGCAATTCTAGACCACAGGGCAGGACTATATTTAAGTTTCTTTGCTTTTCCAAACGTCTAAATCTCTTAAATATTCTTCCCTTTGAAGTATAGAATTGCTTAAAGAAAAACAATTTTTAAAATAATCCATCAGAGGTCTATATTTCGAAGCCTTATATACAGTAATTCCGTTAGCCAGAACTGGCTCATGAGATGGGTACATAACTATAAACAGTGGGACGTGTCCTATGAGAGAGTTGCTTTACTTTCTTCTTCATTTTCCGCGTCTATATAATATCATGATCGTCGTGTACAGTAACCGGAAATGTTTGTGACTAATTACGTTTCTCTTTATAAGTATTTCCTTCGTTACGTCAGAATTATATGAATAGTAATAAGAGAAACACTCTACCAAGATACCGTACTTTGAGCTCTTAGATATATCCTGTTTTTTTCCAATTAGATTCACTTGACATTTATAGAATATGTTTTATTACATGTCAAAGATATTAATCGCGAACATTCTCTCCCCCCCCCCCCTCTCTCTCTCTCTCTCTCTCTCTCTCTCTCTCTCTCTCTCTCTCTCTCTCTCTCTCTCTCTCTCTCTCTCTCTCTCTCTCTCATTACTTAAACATGATTTGCATTTAAAAACGGGTTCTACTTTACTTCAAGGATGCGTCACGCAATTAATTCCGCAATCTCTCTCTCTCTCTCTCTCTGTCTCTCTCTCTCTCTCTCTCTCTCTCTCTCTCTCTCTCTCTCTCTCTCTCTCTCTCTCTCATTTTCGCAATGCATTTTATACATTCTCTTTCTCCCAGCATCATCAGTAATACATCTTACACATCAGTGTCTTTTCTTCTCGTGATTAATAATGCCTTTTAAACATTCTCTCTCTCTCTCTCTCTCTCTCTCTCTCTCTCTCTCTCTCTCTCTCTCTCCCCAGATGACCTTGATCGCTTAGCCAGAGAAACATTTCCACTGAGTTCTAAGCGCTCTACCTAACCGTCCTCCACCACCACACGTCAATCGAAGATATATAAACAAAGCAAACTAGCATGTATTTAACATAAAATACAAAAATAGTATAATTTTATAATTAATAATTAATGAAAACGCAAAAGAATAATTAAAACCTCTTCATTTTAACGACCCGCTGGCCGATGAAAGTGTCATCCTACACTAGAGGCGATGCGGCCATATTTGTGTTGGTTGGGTGTCTCGTAGTGGCCGAGGAAATTTGACAGTTTAACCTCATTTCAATTCACCTGTGTCAGTCTCTTGGGAATTATGGATGTGTACCGATGAATTTTGCGCAGACGGCTTCGGGAAACGACGGATATATCCTGCTTTTAATCCTCGGAAGGTGAGAAATATGGATGGATGTTTTTTCCGCGACCTCAAATGTTGAAGTGACTCAGGGAAGACATTCTCTTATCTTCCGGATATTTTTGTTTATTTTCTCCTTCGCTTTTTTTCATTGTTTACCAGTTTGAAGTCCCTTTTAGTGTTCGTCTTTTATTTTATTCGATGTATTGTTTTTGAATTACGTTTGGTAATATTATTTATTGCATTCTTTCTCGTAGGTCAGGTTACCCTGACCAAATGTCAAAGGACAAATGACCAACCTGTCATTTTATCGTTAGATTTTGTTTACGTTTTTGGTAAAAACAAATTGATGGCTTCGTTTTAATCAGAATGATCCGCAATTTAAGATTTAAACCATTAATAAAGCGGAAGTGTATCTTACGGGAGGCCTATTGGGTATTTTGGACAATTGGACGACCCCTACTTAGGCCTATGTATGAGTAATTTCTCTATGCATTTATATAGGAAACTAATAAAACATAAGAATGAATCAATCAACTAAATTGAATTCCAAAAATGTAGATTTCTAGTAGGCCTATGAGGATCAGAGCGATTGCCGTTGGCCTAAAGGCCTGTGGGTATTATTGTAGTGTGTTATAGGGCAATGTAACAGTAAAAAAAAGTACGTTTTATTTCTCTGTTTTTATATTTGATATAAACTAGTGGGATTTGTGGCCTTTACATGATTTCTAAAGTTGACATTAATAGGCCTATTGATGTATGATAGATACGATGTTTATCAAGACGAGAAATTTACGGGGAATTTTAAATTATGGTCTAATTAGTCGTTAGTATTTTTAGACCCAATATTCTCGCTATTTCAAAGTTTTGTACAGAATGCCTAAATGGATTGAATGGATATTAGGTATAATTGGTACTTGCCAAGCTACAACCCTAGTTGAAAAAGCAGGATGCTATAAGCCCCGGGGGCTCTATAGGGAAAATAGTCCAGTGAGGGAAGAAATTAAGGAATTTTTTTTTTAAGAACAGTAACATCTAATATTTCCTTTAAACTATTAAAACTTGACAAAACAAGAGGAAGGGAAATTGGGAAATTAGATAAATAGTATGCCCGAGTGTACTCTCAAGCAAGAGAACTCTAACCCAAGACAGTGGAAGACCATGGTATAGAGGCTATGGCACTATCCCAGACTAGTGAACAATGGTTTGATTTTCGAGTGCCCTTAACCTTATATTAAACTTTGATTAATTTATAGAACAGCCGATGGAGTCGCCAAGTAATCCTGGGGAGTCGCAGGGGGCCATTATTTTTTGGGAAACTTTGCCTTGATACCTGTCTTGGCGTGACACCCTATTCAGTTTATTTGATATGCACGAACCAAGGATTTACCAATTTTATGCTGTGCAATATTTCCTTAAAGTCTAAATTTGATACTGGATTAGGTTAGGATATTTTGTTATTTTTCCTCACTGAAACATTTTACCAAACTTATCTGTAACAAAGTTTGAAGTAACTCCTGTCAATGCAAAATTACATTAAAATGTTATATAAAGTAATATTTCAAATTGTTACGTTACATGATCTAGGTCATATAACGTACTATAATTTATATAGTTACTTTATATATCTTTGTAATGAACCTCTTCATCGAAATATCTGTATGAAATAGGACAGGCATAATGTAAATCTTGAATATCATCATCTCCTCCTCCTACGCCTATTGACGCAAAGGCCCTTGTTTAGATTTCGCCAGTCGTCTCTATCTTGAGCTTTTAATTCAATACTTTTCCATTCATCATCTCCTACTTCACACTTCATAGTCCTCAGCCATATAGGCCTGGGTCTTTCAACTCTTTTAGCGTCATGTGGAGCCCAGTCGAAAGTTTGGTGAACTAATCTCTTGGGGAGTGTGAAGAGCTTGCCCAAACCATCTCCATCTACCCTCACCATGATCTCATCCATTTATGACACTCTAGTAATCTCTTATAGTTTTATTTGTAACCCTGTCCTGCCATTTGACTTCCAATATCCTTCTGAGGGATGTGTTCTCAAATCTACAGAATCTGTTAAGATATAGTTTCATTGTGATACCACGACTCGTGTCCATAGAGTAACATCGATCTCACTAAACTGATATATAGTCTGATTTTTATATGTAATTTCAGGCGAATTGATTTCCAAATTTTACTTAACCTAGCCATTGTCTGATTTGCTTTTTTCAATCTTTCACAAAACACTAATTCCAAAGACCCTGTACAGTATTGGAGACCATAGTTCCTAAATTATCAACATCTCCTTCGCCTATTGACGCAAATACTTAAATGATTCTACCTCATTAATCCTTTCTTCTTCCAATGATATTTCATCTTCCATTGCATACTCAGTTCTCATCATCTCTGTCTTTCTCTATTTATCTTCAAGCTTTGCAAGACCTGTGGTGTTTTGCTAATATATTAGTATATATATAGTTTTTAAAGTTCTTGATATATTCCAATAAAGAAATATTGCATGTTGATTAATAGATAAGGTAATGAAAAGAACTACAATATTACTTAAAGTACAGTACTACTGTGGATTACGACATGCTGTATAAAGCAATATGCAGCATTTCAATTTCAATTTTCCTCAGTTCAAATGTATCAAGTTTTGAATTTCCTATTTTTTGGTGCTATGACATTTTTAATTTTGCAAGAATTTTTAAGGTGTCATTTGTTTCAATAAATTACCAAATGGTACATTATTTTGCCAAGAAAACAACATAGTTTTATTTTGTAGCATTTAAATATTGCATGAAGAACATGGTTCTATGTAATTAGTCATTTCAGGGTTTTAGTAGATAGTGTACAACTAATTTGTTTTCACTTAGAAACTTTGTTTTCACTTAGAAACAATGGTACAGTATCATCAGCTTGTAACGAGGAACCACATTCTGGTTAAAAGAATGTAACTTATCATTGACATTATGCCGTGTACAATCTGTAACGTTTATAACCCTGTGCTGCTGTAGGTTATTTTGATATTACCTTTCTTACATCCCTTCGAAAGAAATGAACAACACCTCCAAACTCAGATGATTGTGAAAGCAATCCATGCTAAATGTGAATTGTTTTCGTGTCGGGAGTCTTGTTATCTTGAAAACTTTTGAATTATGTAGAATTGATTCATCTTATCCTGCTAACTAAAGTTGAAAAGCCAGCTTCTGTAAAATGGAATATATGTTATAAAAAAGAAAGCCAAGAGAAGAATTTAATTAAATTAGAAATCACAAAGGTAAACAGTCATAAATGTTCAATCAACCTTTCTTATCTGATATGGCGAGATTGGCTGCAGAATGCTAGTGTGGTTTGTTTTGATTTGTCATCAAGGTTTCTAAATTCCCTATGGGTTAAGGTTGGACCTGTTTGTTTTTCTAATCATGGCAAATGCTGATTTTCACCTACATCAGGGACGATTCCCGGAATCATGAATTACCCGGTAAGCGCTTCTCTTTGAAACTGTGGCACCCAATTACTTGATTATAAGGTCAAACAAATAGAAAAATACATTCAGTGAGATCTGTGTTACTGAATGGACAGGAATCACGGTATGACAGTGAAACAATAGCCAGCAGGGTAGTATGTTGGACAGGCACCAGCCACCCGTTGAGATACAACCGCTACAGAGTTATTTCGTTCTTAGACTGGCCAGACAGTATTATATTGGATCCTTCTCTCTGGTTACGATTCATTTTCCCCTTGCCTTCTTATACACCAAAGAGACTGGCCTATATATATTCTCCTCTGTTCTCATACACCTGACAACACTGAAATTACCAAACAATTCTTTTCTCAAGGTTTTAACTACGGGAATGTAATTGTTCAGTGGCTACTATCCTCTTGGTAAGGGTAGAAGAGACTTTAGCTATGGAAAGCAGCTCTTCTAGGAGTAGGACACTCCAAAATCAAACCATTGTTCTCTAGTCTTGGGTAGTTCCATAGCCTCTGTACCATGGGCTTCCACTGTTTTGGGTTAGAGTTCTCTTGGTTGAGGGTACACTCTAGCACACTATTCTATCTTACTTCTCTTCCTCTTATTTTGTTACAGTTTTATTGCTTATATAGCAAATATTTATTGTAGTGTTGTTACTGTTCTTAAGATATTATAGTTGTTAGTTGCTTTTCTTATTTCCTTGTTTCCTTTCATCACTGGGCTATTTTCCCTATTGGAGCCCCTGGGCTTATAGCATCTTGCTTTTCCAACTAGGGTTGTAGCTGAGCAAGTAATAATGATAATTTGTAGATTTAAGAACAAAACCTTAAGGCAAATATTAAGAGTTAAATGGAGGGTCAATATTAGGAATTAAACTTAAATTACTCGAGTGCCATATGTGGTTGAGATCACAATGAGTTGGTAGATGGAGATAATTTGGGCTTGCTCTTTGCACTCCCCAAGAGATATTAGCTTGCCAAACTTTCAGCTGGGCTCCACAAGGCACTAGAAGAGTTGGAAGACCAAGGCCTATATGACTTAGGACTATGAAATGTGAAGCAGGAGATGATAAATGTAGAAGTATTGATATAAAAGCACAAGGAAGAGGCGACTGGCAAAATGTAATTGAGGCCTTTTGTGTCAATAGCCGTAGGAAGAGACGATGATGACAAGCAGTTCATTTTGACCTTTACAGTATAATAACTTTAAGACTCAAGTACATGTGGGTGTTTTTTTTTTTATTGTAAAGCAAAGTCAAATATGTAGTAAACAAATATATGAACCAGTTTTAAAGGACCATGGTTTCTGAAGTAAAACTACAGTATTGAATTACTGGAGATAATGAAATTTTAAGCTATTAAATACTGTAATTGATTAATTTGATTACACGTAATTCATTCTATACATTATTAGCATTTTGCTCTAAAGAAGTGATCTGCATTCATGATTAGGTTGGTAGTAAATATTCATCTGACTTGCTTCTCTTAAATAAAGTATATTTTTCCTGCAAGACGGAATTTTTAGTTAAAAGTTAATCGCTAAAAGTTTTACCGATGGAAATCTTTAGTTTTGATAGTATCTAGATAATGCAGTCAGGGACAAATTTTATGTCGATAGAATGACAAGCTCTCTTGATATGCCTACCTGTTATGTCGCAGGGATACCCGCACATGTTAAAATTTCGCAGATGTGTTGATGCCTTAATGTTGAGAGATTACCATCTATGCAGTAGAGTATCTCCCTCTCTGAGGGGGAGAGAGTTGTCCTATTTTGTTAAAAGAAGGTACCCCAAGAGATAAACTGAAACCAGAGTCTCCCACAAATTGCCGAACCAGTGGATTGTAGTTAGGAAAGGGAAGATGGTGTGGGAAGGGTTGAATCTGTCTGTGCATGAATATCTAAATTTTTCAATATTAATCTTACCCGATAATCATGTAGCTGTCAACTCTGTTGCCGACAGAAATCTACGGACGGGATACGCCAGCGATCGCTATACAGGTGGGGGTGAACACCACAGCGCCATCTGTGGTCAGGTACTCTAGTACTTCTTGTCAACACCACCTCAATTTTTCCTCTTGTCGTGCCTCCAGCTAGACCTACATGGATACGCTGTTGATTCTGGAGTTATTGCTCACGATTTGGTGATGTATTTGCTCTAGAGTTTAGCCTTCGCTATTCAGGAAGCTATATCATTAGCTTAGCAAGTTTTTGGAATTAATTTGATTTAATTTTTGATTTAATTTTGGTACGAAGAGAGTATGAACTCTCTTTCACTTTTAAATGGCCGACCCTTCCCTTAGACGGAAGTGTTGGTGTCGAAGAGAGTATAGACTCTCTTAATTTTGCTTAACAAAGTTATAGATTTATTTTATATCTCTCCGCCTTTTATAGGCCTCTTTGATTAACTTCCTTTTATTATAAACTTATTAAAATTAATTTTTATATTTGTTTATATTCGACCTTTCCTAATAGTAGGCGGTCTTTTCTTGGAACCGAAGTTAATTAACTTTGAGCCCGTCATTTCGTTTTTACCTGTTAACATATTATGCCATTTTAATGTTTTTGAAAGAATTTCTTTGATAGTCTTGTACTGTTTTCAAAGTTGAACTAACGTTTTGTTTTGTCTCTGCAGTTGTTGACGTTCAGAACGTTCAACTTGCGCTCTATCGTTACGATAGAGAGAGAGTCTATCACGGTGTCACGTTGCAGTAAGAGTAAACCGATTCTAGCGTTTTGTTCATTCTTTCTTAGCTTAAATGGTTCTATTCTATAAAGGAACTTTTTATTTGGGAAACCTTTCAGTTTTTTTCCTTTAACAATAATATGTTTTAACGATATATATAATTGGGCTCTTCTCTCAGGTGCTAAGTCAAGAGAGAGAGAGAGAGATAGAGACGGAGGGAGAGAGAGGAGGATAAACGTTTCGTTCAAGCGGGTAACGTTATCGTTTTTGCTCTTCTCCCTAGTCTCTTTAGGGGAAGAAGGTAAACGTTTCTAGAGTTTTATTCTTGTTCTCAGACTTTATGCGGTGAGAGATTTTAAACGTAGTTTATTTGATCTAGTGTTTAATCTCTTTTCCAGCCACTGAATTATTTATCTTTCATTATGTTTTTCTGTTACATTGTAATACTGTTTTCGCAATTACTAACTTTTAATGAAGGATAGAATTGCGTGTTTCAGGTACAAACCACTTAAAGTTTCGAGTTCAGTGAAATAAGTGCAAACAGAAAATCTAAAGAAAGTGATAAGCGCAAAGTGTTACAGTGTTGCGTTCGAGGGTTCGTCTGTTCGTGCCAGTTGTTCGCCTAGTCTGGGACCTCTTACAAGCTCCCAAGCCCAGGGGAGAAGTAATGTCGAAGGACTTATGGGTTCAGCAGGCCTTGATCGACGAACAGACGTTTCCCTCCGTGGTTTCGGGTGTAACCAACTCACGTAGCCGACGTGATCACCCCACCCACACAAAGACGAGAGAGCCCATTTATTCCTCGTCTGCGGAAGAGGTTTCTCGCAGAAACCATGGACCAAATCTTGCAGCTTTTAAGTGCAAGTCGGTCCCTTCCGCGCAAGTCCAACTCCTAGGTGGTGCCATTAGCACTGGGTCAGTTCGGACTTGCTGCAGTACGACAACTGCACACCTCCCAGAGAGGCAAGGTGGTATCGCAACAGACAGTAACTCCGTCTGTTGCCGCACCAGCTGTTTTAGACCCTCAGTTTCAACGGACAGTAGCTCCGTTTGTTGTTGTCTTTCTTAAACTCTAGTGGTCTATGCTGCTGACAATGCAGTCTCAGCTTGCGGTGTTGATGCAGGAGTTTCAGGCAGAGAAGGTTAACACACCTCCTCCTGCGAGCGCTCCTCCACCTCTACGCAGTCCAGCCTGCCAGACGTATGATGTTGAGGTTCCTCAAGCTACCTCCATGCGTGAGCTGCCGCTTTGGGAGTTGCCAGATACCAGCTCTGTGCAGCAACCTCCACTTTCCTTGAGGCAGGAGCCTCTTGCCACGCGGCAACCTCCTCAACACTTGAGGCAGGAACCTTATGCTTTGCAGCAACCTCCTCTACCCTTGAGGTAGGAGCCTCTTGCGTTGCGACTACCTCCTCCATCCTCGAGGCAGCTACCTCTTGCGGTGCGACAACCTCCACCATCCTCGAGGCAGCAACCTCAACTCCACCTCTGCGCAGTCCACCCTGCCAGACGTATGATGTTGAGGTTCCTCAACCTACCTCCACGCGTGAGCTGCTGCATTGGGAGTTGCCAGATACCAGCGCTATGCAGCAACCTCTTGCGTTGCGGCAACCTCCACCATCCTTGAGGCAGCAACCTCAACTCTTGCGGCAGCCACCTCCACTCTTGAGGCAAGAACCTCAACTCTTGAATGGGCTCTCGTGGCATGGTTGGTTTCGACCTGGCCTTTCATTAGAAGGGGCTAGCGTTCGATCCCAAGTATGAGGTAGAAATTTATTTCTATTTGAACACGATGTTGTGTTGATATTTTTCCATATTGACTCATTAGGGGTAATTTGAATGAATTACTACCAATTGTGTCACGTGGTGGCCCGGGGAAATCTGGTAAAACTCGCTGGTAAAGAGACTGATGTCTCACCAGGTAAATCCTCGGACAGCTAGATTAGTGTCGGGTTCAGATTTCTTTAAAAATCCTCCTCTACCCATGAGGCAGCCTCATGCTTATGAGGAGCCTCATGCTATGCGGCATCCTCCTCAAACCATGAGGCAAAAGCCTCATGCTATGCGGCAACCGCCTCAACCCATGAGGCAGGAGCCTCATACTATGCGGCATCCTCCTCAACGCATGCGGCATAAGCTTCATCCCTTGCAGCTTGAGCCTCATCCCATGCAGCATGAGTCTCATACCATGCAGCATGAGCCTCATCCCATGCAGCATGAGCCTCATCCCATGCAGCATAAGCCGCACGCCATGCAACATGCTCTGCTTACCTTACAGCATGCTCTACATACAGCATGCTCTGCATACCTTACCGCATGCTTCTCAGTCACACATCTTTGGTTGTTGCCAACTCACTAGACTGTCAAGCAGTTTCATAACGTTGCCTTCTAGTCTGCTGCTTTTGCACCAGTGAAACCCTCACTGAGAGAACTTAGCTTTTCTCGGATATGGTTCCTGTAGATGAGAAAGTGCTATTCTCCCTCCTTCTGATTTTCCCTTGAGGACTCTGTCATTTGGAGAGGAGCCTTTAGCTGCTTAGCCTCCTATGGACTTTTATTTAAGCATAGCATGCTTCCAGGGAGGGTAATGGTTCCACTTCAGTCGCTAACCCCGTCTGTTACCACACCTGCTCCCATAGACCTTGAGCTGTGTTGCAAGACATGCAGTCCAAGCTTAGTCCTTGTTAGAGGATTTTTTGTTTACGGAGTCAGTGTGTCACTGGGAAGACGTTCAACAACCAGCAGAAGTGTCTTGTTGTGACGCAGTACGGCAACCTCAGCAACCCGATAAGGAGTTGTCTGTACGACCCAGACAGTCTAGACAGCTTCGGGTTGTCACTGTACTTCCTCGCTTGCCCATGGTTGACAGTTCACAGACTGTGCAGCAGTACCATGATCTTGTGTCCGGCTCCGTCAGACGACTAGCTTTTAAGAGCTCCCACAAGTCGTCGCTGTCTGGAGATTCTCAGATGGACTATGGATCTGACCAAGGAACTGGGCCTCCTGGTCAATTTTGAGGAGTCCCAGCTCGTCCCATCCCAGACCATTGTCTCCTGGGTATGGATCTTCAGAGTCGAGCTTTTCGGGCTTTTCCGTCGGCCCCAAAGATATACTAAGCCCTAGATTGCATCCAGAGCATGCTGAGAAGGAACCGATGCTCAGTCAGGTAGTGGATGAGTCTAACAGGGACATTTTCATCGCTGGCACTGTTCATCGAGTTAGGGAGACCCCCACCTCCCCCCCTTCAGTATCATCTAGCGGCTCACTGGATAAAGGACATGACGCTAGAGACGATCTCAGTTCCTGTTTCCGAAGAGAGGAGGTCTACTCTCACGTGGTGAAAGAACAGCTTTCTTCTCAAGGAAGTCTACCTTTGGCTGTTCAGAAACCCGACCGCCGTCTCTTCTCTGACGCATCAGACACGGGCTGGGGTGCGACTTTGGACAGACAGGAATGCTCGGGAACATGGAATCAGGAGCTAAGGACACTTCACATCTATTGCAAGGAGCTGTTGGCGGTTCGTCTGACCTTGATAAACTTCAAGTCCCTCCAGCTTAACAAGGTGGTGGAGGTGGACTCTGACAACACCACAGCCTTGGCTTACATCTCCAAGCAGGGAGGGACTCATTCGTGGAAGTTGTTCTAGATCGCAAGGGACCTCCTCATCTGGTTAAAAGATCGAAAGCTCACGCTGGTAACGAGGTTCATTCAGGGCGATATGAATGTCATGGCAGATCGCCTTAGCCGGAAGGGTCAGGTCATCCCCACAGAGTGGACCCTTCACAAGAATGTTTGCAGCAGACTTTGGGCCCTGTGGGGTCAGCCAACCATAGATCTGTTCGCTACCTCGATAACCTAGAGGCTCCCGTTGTATTGTTCTCCGATTCCAGACCCAGCAGCAGTTCACGTGGATGCTTTTCTGCTGGATTGGTCCCATCTCGACCTGTATGCATTCCCGCCGTTCAAGATTGTCAACAGGGTACTTCAGAAGTTCGCCTCTCGCAAAGGGACACGGCTGACGTTGGTTGGCTCCGCTCTGGCCCGCGAGAGAATGGTTCATAGAGGTACTGCAATGGCTGGTCGACATTCCCAGGACTCTTCCTCTAGGAGTGGACCTTCTACGTCTACCTCACGTAAAGAAGGTACATCCAAACCTCCACGCTCTTCGTCTGACTGCCTTCAGACTTTCGAAAGACTCTCAAGAGCTAGGGGCTTTTCGAAGGAGGCAGCCAGAGCGATTGCCAGAGCAAGGAGGACATCCACTCTCAGAGTCTATCAGTCTAAAGGGGAAGTCTTCCGAAGCTGGTACAAGGCCAATGCAGTTTCCTCATCCAGTACCACTGTAACCCAGATTGCTGACTTCCTGTTACATCTAAGGAACGTAAGATCCCTTTCAGCTCCTACGATTAAGGGTTACAGAAGTATGTTGGCAGTGGTTTTCCGCCACAGAGGCTTGGATCTTTCCACCAACAAAGATCTACAGGACCTCCTTAGGTCTTTTAAGACCTCAAAGGAACGTCGGTTGTCCACTCCAGGCTGGAATCTAGACGTGGTCCTAAGGTTCCTTATGTCATCAAGATTTGAACCTCTCCAATCAGCCTCTTTTAAGGACCTCACATTAAAAACTCTTTTCCTCGTGTGCTTGACAACAGCTAAAAGAGTAAGTGAGATCCACGCCTTCAGCAGGAACATAGTTTTCACATCTGAAACGGCTACATGTTCCTTGCAGCTCGGTTTTTTGCTAAAACGAGCTTCCTTCACGTCCTTGGCCTAAGTCGTTCGAGATCCCAAGCCTGTCCAACTTGGTGGGGGACGAACTGGAGAGAGTACTTTGCCCAGTTAGAGCTCTTAGGTACTATCTAAAAAGGTCATAACCTTTACGAGGACAATCAGAAGCCTTATGGTGGGCTATCAAGAAGCCTTC
Organism: Palaemon carinicauda; assembly: GCF_036898095.1. Lineage (NCBI taxonomy): Eukaryota > Metazoa > Arthropoda > Malacostraca > Decapoda > Palaemonidae > Palaemon > Palaemon carinicauda. The sequence continues at coordinate 71,588,729 of NC_090760.1, read as the reverse complement.
TCTTCCAAGGTCTAAGAACTCAGTTTCTTACCTATTCAGGCTCCTGATTAGGGAAGCACATTCTCATCTGAAGGAAGAAGACCTTGCTTTGCTGAAGGTAAGGACACATGAAGTGAGAGCTGTGGCTACTTCAGTGGCCCTCAAACAGAACCGTTCTCTGCAGAGTGTTATGGATGCAACCTATTGGAGAAGCAAGTCAGTGTTCGCATCATTCTATCTCAAAGATGTCCAGTCTCTTTACGAGAACTGCTACACCCTGGGACCATTCGTAGCAACGAATGCAGTAGTAGGCGGGGTCTCAGCCACTACATTCCCATAATCCCATAACCTTTTTAACCTTTCTCTTGAATACTTTTTATGGGTTGTACGGTTGGCTAAGAAGCCTTCCACATCCTTGTTGATTTGGCGGGTGGTCAATTCTTTCTTGAGAAGCGCCGAGGTTAAAGGTTGTGATGAGGTCCTTTAGTATAGGTTGCAGCCCTTTATACTTCAGCACCTAAGAGTCGTTCAGCATCCTAAGAGGACCGCTACGCTCAGTAAGAAAGACGTACTTAATAAAGGCAGAGTAATGGTTCAAGTCGTCTTCCTTACCAGGTACTTATTTATTTTATGTTATTTTTGAATAACTAATAAAATAAAATACGGGATACTTAGCTTCTGTGTTAACATGTATGCTGGTCTCCACCCACCACCCTGGGTGTGAATCAGCTACATGATTATCGGGTAAGATTAATATTGAAAAATGTTATTTTCATTAGTAAAATAGATTTTTGAATATACTTACCCGATAATCATGATTTAATTGACCCACCCTTCCTCCCCATAGAGAACCAGTGGACCGAGGAAAAAATTGAGGTGGTGTTGACAAGAAGTACTAGAGTACCTGACCACAGATGGCGCTGTGGTGTTCACCCCCACCTGTATAGCGATCGCTGGCGTATCCCGTCCGTAGATTTCTGTCGGCAACAGAGTTGACAGCTACATGATTATCGGGTAAGTATATTCAAAAATCTATTTTACTAATGAAAATAACATATTTAGAAGTTTTTTTTGACAGTTTTGAGTACATTAGTATGGAATATCTATGGTACTCGGTAAAGTATGTATGCATTTTCGTGTGAGTAGAGTAACTATTTTTCTGATTTTGTTAAGAAATAGATAAGTTTTGAGACGTATGTTAGGTGTATCGTGTAGTGTTGACTGTATAATTTCAGAGGAGTGTAGCTAATATTAGTTTCTAAAACAATGATAAACCAGGAACTTGAGAATGCAGTTAGGCTTAGAATTGATACATAATTGATATGAAGCGTTTTAGTTCACAGTGCATTATTACTGTCATTGGCCCTGTTAGTTAGTGTTAATGTCTCATGCTAACATTATGAGCAATATACACACAGTCTGTAATTTGATATAATTGCATGATCAACTTTTATTTTCCTGAAAAATTAATTGATTAGATTATATCTTGGTTCATGTGGTATAGTACTCGTAAAATAGTTCAGGTTTGATATGATCATACAAGTTAAAACTTACGTTTAGGAAAAACTAATTGCACTAGGGCTTAAATTTAAAAGTTAAAATGTCCAAATTTGATTTTATGTTAAAAATTTTCAATATGAACTGTCAGTGTGAAACAGTTGGAAGGCTATTCGAGTTTGTTTTTGGTGTTCATTTAGTACATAGAAATATGTTGAAACTTGTGTTCCTTCTACGGTATATACAGTATGTACAATAATCTGTGTTCCTTCTACGGTATATACAGTATGTACAGTAATCCCTCTCATATCTGTATTTGCTCATAACAGTACACCATTGAGTATAAGCCAATATACATCTTATTTCATGCTTCATCTTTCTTGTGTCTCTTGTATTATCTTGCTTTTCTCACTTAATTTATATTCAGGACTAAGAAATTCCTATTTCTGTATGGGGTGGCTTTCCATGCTAGGGCCATTTGGGCTGTATCATTATTCTTAAACGAGTATGGTTCCAGAAAAGCTCATGATGATAATTTACAGCATACAGTTGAGACTTTGTAACAAGATAATAGTTTTTCTATAATTATATACTGTATATATTTTTTTTAAAAAATGTGAGTAAAAATACTGCATATGTAACATAAGAATAAGTCGTAAAAAATATCTGCATTTCGGAAATACACGCAAAGTAAAGCTTCTGTTGTCCCCCTTTCCCATAAGCTTACCTATTAATCTAGACTAGCCCTAATCTGTCGTAGTTAGGCGGACACACTTGGAGATATATTGTATGTGATTTTTTTTTTTTTTTCACTGAAACCACGGTAATAGGCTATTATGTTTAGAATAATGAAGATGAACAGTATATATATACAGTAGTGGTTTTTATTGATCGTAAATTGGGGAATTTTTTCGTGAAGAGTAGGCTAGGTTAGCATTTTGATCCCTTTTATTATTATTATTTTCATTATTATAATTATTATTAGCTAAGCTACAACCCTGGTTGGAAAAGGATAATACAAGCCCAGGGAAAATAGCCCAATGAGGAAAGGAGATAAACTATATGAGAATTTATGGTAAAATATAATTTGTCTTTATAATCATTAATTTTAAAATACATCTGCCATATATAAACAACACAAAGAGAATAATGACTACTTGTTTAACATAAAAGCATTCATTGCAAGTTTGAACTTTCCTTTTTGTACTCCAGAAGGTGTTTGAGTACTGTAAAATCAGTTGACATTGAAGAGCAAGTTTGAGAACATTATGAAAAGATTCTGAAATTAAGAAATATGGTTATGAATAAAATCTTGGTTTCATAACGGTAGGAGAGTTTTGTACTAATATTTCGTTCTCAAGAGTACAGTAGCACAGAAATGAATTGAATTTATTTATAATTGATGTGAATATAGGTACTACAACTGTCATAGTCATTTCCCCTTTATAGTTCAAGTTCATTGTCTATTTGTGGCGAATCAGCTCTTGTTAAAATTCAGAGAGGATAGTAGTCTATTTATAGAGTAGCATGATTTGCATTGGCAAGATGCAGTGTATACTGTAATCTACTGTTCTTTTTAATATGCCAACACACACGATAAACAATTTCTCTTTGAACATGTTGCCAATTGTGCAAATTGCTTATACTGAACTTGATTACAGTATTAGATAAACTTTCAATCTCAAGTTGTCCAAAACACTATTCCTCACAATATCTTGATTAATAGTGAATCCAGTTTATTTGTTGTTGCTCTGCCTAGCAAAGGAATTCTAGATGCTGAAGCACAGCTTTTTTTTTTTTTTAACTGATTATAAGACATGAATATATAGTGCCAATAGACATCGCTTCGTCTTCCAGCCCCCTAAAATAATGTCCCGATTTTCTAGTTCCCCGTCTGCGTGCTTGACTTGCTATTAGGAGCCAAGTTCCGTAGGCTAAGCCTACTCTTCCCCCAGTCACCCACAAACTTTAAGGTAAATGGAATGATTTTAATAATTTGAATGATTTTCTCTTTATTTTTTCTTACCCATTTATTTGGTAATAGCATATTACAGTAGCTCTGTATTGAGATAGTCACATGCAAGGTGAGAGTTTTGGGCTACCTTATCTTAGGTCACTTACAATACTACCGTACTGTATTCCCCCCGACTGCATTTTGTTATGTCATGCCCTTGCTCCCTCCCTTCACCTCTATTGACCTACTAATGTTATACCTTTAGGAAATTCCTTTAGTTTAAGGTGTAACTCAAAATAAAAGATACCTGGGCAGTGTATGTACAAAACATAAGTTTTTATCATGGAATAAGTTATACAAAGAAATGCATTTTACAAAAAATGTCGTTGAAATTTTGGTACAAATGAGTTAGTATTCTTAGTAATGTAATTTGCCAAGGTCATTTGGCTACAAGATCATTTGAGAAACTAGAAATCTGTCCTCCACTAAAAAAATGTCAAAGTTTTGTGTTTTCTTTCTTGCTTTATCAAGGCTGTAATATTTTCCATTGTGTGGAGTTAATGAAAATAAAATCAAATTACATAACTTGTTCAAGAATCGATAGTAGATTTCATAGCATTCCAAGAGGTTTTGTTAATTGCAAGTGAGAATATAGTAGATTGAGAGGGGGACATCAGTGTTTGTTTATATGGTTACGATGGCAGAGAGATTTTATCCATTAGGATAGGGGCTTTTCTTTTCACACAATTGGTCATGCCTCTGGGATTGAGAAACAGGTCTCGCATGTTCACCGTAAAATAGTTATACCTTTTAAATAAAGTTTTCTCCTATTTACACAAGTAGACAATACTGTCAGAAAAACATTAAAAAAAAAAGATACTATCAGAAATACATTTTTATTTACTTTTAACTTTAAAGTGGTCATTATTTCTTTTCATATCTAAACAGCGCTAGTATTTTGCATGCTGATAGCAAGGGAAAATCCCACATTCAGCATGATTAGAGATTTTATTAGTCTTAAATGATACTGTACATAGTCGCATGTTGAACATCTAAAAATTTAAGCTCAATCTTATCGCACCTTTTCTAATGTGGTGGATTTAGATAGCTATATTCTTTAGATTATGGTGGATTCTGAAAGTGGTTTTTCTGTACCATTTATCTCTGGGGAAGGGACCTCCCTCTCCCATAGTCCTCGTGTGTAAAGTTGGTCGAAAGTGTCTTGAGGAGTATTTTGTAATTATTTGGATGATTAGTTTCACGTAATTCATACTGTAATTCTAAAAGATAATCCATGACATTAGACATTATTTGTGTGTCTAATTTCTGGTCTATTATTTTTCATCTGCCTGTTATTAGATATTCTTGCTATACTTTGAAACTGCTTATGAGATTTGTACAGAATGCTCTATCCATTAATACTAAGTCACCAGCCAGTGCTATTCACACATTCACTTGTAGGTTTTTCAAAGACATATTTAAAAAAGGGCTAAACTCATGTGATTGCAGCACCCAGAAGAAATCTTTGAAAACTGCTTTAAGTAGAACGAAAAGTCACTGCATAACTATTTTTTGAAACCTCTAAAGATTTTGTGAATGGCAAAGTATAAAGACTTGCTTTTTAAGTAAGTCTTGCTTATCCAACTATTAAAAAGTCATTTTACACTCATCATCATAATTTTCATATCACTTTGGGATCTCATCTATTACACTCTGCAGTTCTTCATAGTATTCATCTTAACTTTCTTCAGGGAATTATTTGTTGGTGCATAGTAAACTATAATACTGTACTCATTGCATTTCTTTGATTTAAACTTTGCAAGTAACAGTCTACTACTGTATTTACAGCTCTCCATTCCATTAATGCCTTTTCTGCTCTTGGTGTCATCATCATTTCTACCCCTTCTCTTCCAACTCCATTTATTCTTCTTGAGTAGATATATATTGCCTTGGTCTAAGATTTCTTTACCAATCCTCTTACACTGTGTTTCAGTTAGGGCCAAGATTTCTAAACTATTTGTTACGCTGCAAATCGCTATTTATAGGGTTATTACTTTTCGGCAATGCTGAAAACTAGCCAAGACGATTTTAGTGAGGGATAACTACCCCCATCTGCTAGTTAGCAGGTGGGGTGTCGGGTAGACCGGCTACCCCACTTTTTCTTTTTCTTTTGTACTTGTGTGTGTTTGCTGTCCTGGTATGTGGACATCTGCTCGCGAGGGCCGCACGTGCGGTACCTTCATGTCATCCGTTGAGACCCTCACCTCCTGTGCCCGGCTTGCCGGGCCATCGGTGTTCTCGGCATGACATCTGTGTTGCGTCGGGAGTGGCCTGCCTCCCAGTAGGGGAGATTCGGGCGCAGGAAGAAGTAGTCTAAGCGCGATTCTTTGCCTTCGGGGTCTTCCTCGAAATTGAAAAAGTCACGAGCTTCTGCTGCTTCTACCCCAAATCTCTTTCCGAAGCTGCTCCTCTGCCGTGCCCTTCTGGAGTTCGGTCGAGCAGCACCGCAGGGCTTGTGACTCCAGGTCAACCCTGTGGGACAGGCTAAGGTGTTGACTCCCTTAGCAAGTCGGCTCCTTCCCTTCCACCAGGGAGCACCTGTTCTTTCTCGGATCTTGTATCCTTTTGGCCATCGCTTGGCGTCGATGGTCCCCCTTCCAAGGAAACTCTTTGAACTCCTTCAGATGGGAGTGGAGAGAAGGCAGTCATCTCCTTCCTCTGTGGAGGTTGATCCTCCTTGTGTGGGCGTAGGCGTTGCAGCCTGTCAGTCAGGCCTTGAGCCCATTTCCGATGCCAAGGAGTTTGCTGATCCACCAGGGGCGGTGGCAGAGCTTTCTCCGAGGAAGGTACAGTATCCCCTTCAGAAGAAGGAGTCTCGATTGCGAGAGATGACCGCCTTAGGGCATCGACGGTCCCCTTACGCTTATGATTCTTCACCAGGGGCGGAGTGAGAGTCTTGTTTTAATCTCCTTCAGGAGAGCAAACCTGCTGGTTCTCCTCACGTTGAACTTTCGGGTTCTCATGACTTGGAACTTATGAGTTCCAGTTACGCTGAGCCTCCGGGCTCTCGTAATGATGGTTACGCTGATCCTTTAGGCTCTCTTGCCATCAGTCACGCTGACACTTTGGGGTCTCGTAATCCTGGTTACCCTGAGCCCTTGGGGTCTCTTGCCTCTCGTTGTGCTGATACTTCGGGGTCTCATGACAGTAAAACCTCGGTTTCCCGTTGCGCTGAATCTTTGGGGTCTCGCAACCTAGGTTGTGCTGAGCCCTCGTCCTCTCTTGCCTCTCGTCACGCTGATCCTTCGGGGTCTCGTGGTAGGGAAACTGCTGTTTCCTGTTGCGATGACCCTTTGGGGTCTTGCAACCTAGGTTACGCTGAGCCTTCGGGCTCTCGTGCCTCTCGTCACGCTGATCCTTCGTGGTCTCGTGGTAGGGAAACTGCTGTTTCCTGTTGCGATGACCCTTTGGGGTCTTGCAACCTAGGTTGTGCTGAGCCCTCGTCCTCTCTTGCCTCTCGTCACGCTGATCCTTCGGGGTCTCGTGGTAGGGAAACTGCTGTTTCCTGTTGCGATGACCCTTTGGGGTCTTGCAACCTAGGTTACGCTGAGCCTTCGGGCTCTCGTGCCTCTCGTCACGCTGATCCTTCGTGGTCTCGTGGCAGGGAAACTGCTGTTTCCCGTTACATTGACCCTTCGGGTTCTTGTAGCATGGAGTTCTCTCCTCATCGCGCGAATCCTAGAGGTTCATGTGATCACACTGAACTTGTTGGTTGTCGTGACCCTCGTCATCGAGAGCTTTACTCGCGCTCTGCGCAACCAACGATATGCTGAACCCCCGGGTTCTTGCAGCCCTCATTCTGTTATCCATCCAACATCAGTTAGTGATGAGGTTCCTCAAGGTCCTCGCTGTGTGGATTCTTATGGATCGCGCGACTGGGGTTTATAATCCCCAGTTGCTCCCTCTTCTGGCTTTCTACCTTGACCAAGCTCGGTCACGCGACAGAACAGCGTCGCATGACGCTTTGGAGTGCTGGTGCTTGACGTTCTTATGTCTTGTTTGAGAGAGGGTTCTTCTGGTTTGCCATCCTTGTTAAACCAACCTCACCTCTCCCTGGTGGTTACCTCATCCTCGGACAAAGTACCATCTCCTTTTTTGGCTGCAGAAGGTCACCCCTTCCGGGGTAACCCACCTGCAAAGAGAGAGACTCGTTAGTTTCCAGTCTCAAAGGCTTCCATTACCTCAGAGTCGTCAGTGGCCTACGCGACAATTGCCCAGACCCTCTCCCTAAGGGTAGGCCTGTGCCAATCTTGCCTGCTGGGAAGCCTCCTACAGGCAAGAGGGTTGAGAAACCTGCCGAGGTTCTTAAACCCAAGGATCCATATTTTCCTAAGGACCTCCCCCGCAGTTCTTTGGGAGCCCGCATCCCCCCATGGCTTTGAAAATTATTCAATACAATGTGTCAGGCCGTGAGGGGAGGTCATTCCCCTCTCCCAGTCCTTAGGAGGGACTTCAAGGATTCCTTTGTTGTCACCTCTCGTCCCTGGGTCTTCCCCTTCTGCCGATTCTAGGAGAAGTTTGGAGGATTCCACTCCTCTGGGTCTTTTTGGTAGGGAAAAACCTTTCTCTCTTAGCAAGAGGCCTTGGGAAGAATGTTTTCAAGAACTCAAAGGTAGCCCTTTGCAGTTCAAGATGCCACAGGCCAGATCTAAGGGGAAGAGGAAGAGGATCTGTCCTTCGCCTCCCATGGAAGACAGAGTAATTTGCTACAGGAACTCCTTTCTTCCCTTCCCATCAAGATAGTGCCTAAGGAGATACAACCTGTGACTGGGGGTAACGTGCTCCCTCAGGCGGCGGATTTCCATCCCGCCCGTAGATCAGCAGATCTTTCTAGGCCCTCGCTGACGGAGGAACCCCTGCCTCGGAGCAGGAAGCCAAAGGCTTTATTTACCATCCATAAAACTTCGGCCTGGCTTCCTTCTTCGCTGCCCCCTAGGCAGCTGGAAACGAGCACTTCCTCATTAGTTTCCATGTCTTTGGTCTATCCTGATGCGACTACAACCCACTCCAGGCTCCTATGGGTGAGAGTTTGGATGTGGAAGGGTAAAGCAATCCCGAGGATGACACTTTGTCAGCTGCCGCTTGCCCTAAGCTAACAGAGGATGAGAGGAAGGAATCAGAGCATACCTTCTGGCAGGTCTTAGCCTGCATCCGATCCATCGGTAGGATATCAGATCCATCAGGAGCTCCTCTAGGTGGAAAAGAAATTGTCCTTGACCAGTTTTATGATAGTGTACTCGGAAACCCCTGAGGGCCAGTGCAGCTCTGCCCTGGTCGAAGGGGTTGAGGAGTGCCAAGCAGAAGGCAGTATCCCAGGCAACTGGGTCCACCTCCTCTGTATGTGTTTCAGAGGAGGTACTAAAAGATCCTTGGGGAGTCTCTCCCTACCCTGCCTTTCGACCACTCCGTAGAGGCACTCTTGAGGGCTATGCCCTTCGAGAAGCTTATGGGACTTCGTTTCATTTTCGGCCTGGATGGTCGAGGTGATTCGTTCAGGGTATCGCGTCCCGTTCACTCTCACTCCCTCCACTGACTCTAGTGCCGGTTCCATCAAACTCCTATGCGAAGGGATCCACACAGGAGTGTCCTCTCAGGGCAGAAGTCCAGACCATGTTGGAGAAGGGCGCTTTCCAAGAGGTTCTCGGCGGTTCCCCAGACTTTTACAGTCGACTCTTTCTTGTGAGAAAAGGCGTCTGGAGGCAGTCATCGACCCCAGTTCTGAATGGGGTTTGTCGAACAAGACCCCGTTCAGAATGGAGACAGCCGACGATGTCAGACGAGTGATAAGACCGCAGGACTCCCATTCTAGATCTGAAGGACGCATACTTCCAGATCCCAATCCATCAGTCTCCAGGAAGTATCCTAAGATTTCATGCTCAACCAGAACCATTACCAGTTCAGGGTACTGTGTTTTGGTCATTCCACAGCACCCCAGGTCTTCCCGAAAGTGTTCGCCCTAGTGTCGTCTTGGGCTCACAAGAGTCAGCATCCATCTCCGAAGATAATTGGACGACTGGCTGATTTCTGGCAGACTCGGAGGCTTCTAAGGTTTTGCAAGGATTTGGGGATCGTGATAAAACCTCGAAGTCTCATCTGCTTTTCTCTCAAGAATTGGTATATCTAGGCATGCGCATAGACACCCTAAGGCACAAAGCTTTCCCATCAGACAAAAGAATTCAGAGACTGAGGAAGATAGCATAGGTTTTCCTCAGATGGGAAGAGCTCTTGGCGCAGGCTTGGCTGCGACTTCTCGGTCAACTATCTTCTCTGACACCAACTGGTCCCCAGCAGTCGCCTCAGAATGAGATCTCTCCGAGTGGCGTCTGAAATACCAGTGAAATCAGTCCAGCGATTCCAGGGATCATTCCAGTCCACTTAGAGCTAGAGGAATGGACGGATCTCAGATAGTGACTGGCAGATCCTAACCTCAGCAAAGGGGTCAATCTTTTTGTCTCTCCCCCGGAATTGATGCTCTTTTCCGGTGCATCAAAAGAAGGGGGGGGGCGGGGGGACCACGTGCTGCACCACTACACATCCGACCAATGTTCCAAATCAGAAAGGTACCAGCACATAAATCTCTTGGAGATGAGGGTAGCCTTATCTGAACAAACGGGGGTACCTTTTCGCAGCAGCTGTACCATCTTGCAGTAGAGATGCTCAGATGGGCAAAAGACAACTCGGTGACTATAGTTCGCTTCATTCCGGGCAAGCGGAATGTGCTAGAAGACAAGCTGAGTAGAGAGAGATAGATAGTTGTTGCCAAGTGGTCTTTGAATCCTCTAATACCCAACAAAGTCCTGACTTTGGGGGTTCCCCGACTGTGGATCTGTTCGCAACAGCCCTGAATTTCAGGCTCCCGTTATACTGCCTCCCCAGTCTTGGATCCCCAAGCTATTTGGCAAGATGCTTTTCAACAACGGTGGATACACCTGGATGCTTATGCGTTTATCCCGTCCTGTCTGATGAGAATAGTCCTCAACCAAGTACGAGCATGCAACAACTTGCAGATGACTCTTATAGCTTCGCTATGGCGTCATGCAGAATGGTTCATAGACCTTCTGCAACTCCTCAAAGAGATCCGAGGGGCTCCCTCCACGGCACGACCTCCTCAAACAACCACATGCCAATATCTTCCACAAGACCGTAACTTAGCTTCGGCTTCATGCCTGGAGACTGTCCAGCACCTCCTTACACAGAGAAGCTTTTTGCACTTGTTGTGAAAAGAATGGCTGGACACCTCAGGAAATCCACAGAGGCAGTCTACCAGGCGAAGTGGTTAGTTTTCTGTGGTTGGTGTCGTGGAAGGTGTATCTCTCCCCTCAAGGGGCCTCTGTTCCAACTACAGTCAAGCCTCATTATTTGCGATAGTTAGACACAGGTGCGATAAGCGAATTTTTGCGAATAAATACTACTCTAGGGTGGTGCTAACTCCTAACCTAAAAAGTCACTGCCCCTTACCATGAGCAGGTGCACGAGCTGATGACTAACACAGTAATTACTGCCTAATGTTATTTTAATTTGGTTTCTACAACCGTTTATAATCATAGGTACAGTGTACAGTAAATTTACACACGACACTATATACTGGACACAGTAAAGTTACAGTACAGTATTGTGCTTAGGTAAAGTTTAGAGTCATCATCCCCTTACTGTTCTGTACAACATAACAAAAGTTCCTTTCTAGTAATACTGTACTGTAACCTAATACTCACTGATACTGTACTGTATATTACTGTAATATTACTACAGTACAGCTTAACTGTACTTATTATAAGTGTTGTGTGTTTTCATTCAAGACTCTTAGCCTACGCCGCTGCTCTAGAAGCATGACGCAACTTCTTATGTGTTCTCTCTTGCGGCGGTAAGTTATCTATACTTTATTAATCCTTTTACCCCCAGGCTATTTGGAAATTTCCAACCCTTAACCCCCAGGGGGTTATTTTTTTCCCAGCACATTTTGCAGTATATTTTTTTTAAATTGCTCTAACAGCCTTAATTTTTTGTCATAGAGAGGTCAGGTTGGTCTCATTCTCTTGGAAAATGCCTGAATTTTCTCAAAAATATGAAAAAAAATTTTTCATAGCATTTTCTTGCAAGGACGTACCGGTACGTCCATGGGGGTAAAGGGATGGCTTTTGTGAAACGTACCAGTACGTCCTTTGGGGGGGTAAAAGGGGTTAATCAAAAATACAGCATATTTGTATAAACTAAAAAACTTTAATATCTTGATAATAATAGTTTCTTTTAAATAAACATAAACTGTGCATTCGAGTTACTCACTCTCTCTCTCTCTCTCTCTCCTCTCGTCCTCTCTCTCTCTCATCTCTCCCTCTCTCTCTCCTCTCTCCACCTCTCTCTCTCTCTCTCTTCTCTCTCTCTCCCTCTCTCTCTCTCCTCTCTCATCTCTCTCTCTCTCTCTCTCTCTCTCTCTCTCTCTCTCTCCTCTCCTCTCTCTCTCTCCTCTCTCTCTCTCTCTCTCTCTCTCTCTCTCTCTCTCTCTCTCTCTCTCTCTCTCTCTCTCTCTCTCTCTCTCTCTCTCTCTCCTCTCTCTCTCTCTCTCTCTCTCTCTCTCTCTCTCTCTCTCTCTCTCTCTCTCTCTCTCTCTCTCTCTCTCTCTCTCTCTCTCCTCTCTCTCTCTCCTCTCCTCTCTCCTCTCTCTCCTCTCTCTCTCTCTCTCTCTCTCTCTCTTTTTTGTGCTTTATTTTAAAAGGAAATGATTACATTACATATTTATCTGGGCCAAAACAAACTCTTTTAAAAGTCTAATTACGCAAGTATTTTTTGCTGTAGGAAAGAATCCCTGTAGGGATAAAAGAGAGGTCCATGAGATACGACTTACCTGCGCCCTAAATAACCAGCCAGGAAAGTCTCAAGTGGCTGGCTATCGACTATCCCATCTTCAAGTGGCTCTATTCACCTGAGGCATGAGTGGACTTGAAGTACCCATTAGGAATGCAAGTGTTTTTATAATAAAAATTCCAGAAATTTAGTGGAAATTTTGAGTCTAAGGAAGTTGGTAGGCTTAATTTTTATTGTTTTATATAAGGTATTTTTTTCACCGCTGGAATTTCCATAAATTCAATGGGGATGATTATTTTCACACGTCTAAGAGGTACCCAATAACATTCAGCCAAAAATCTCGTTAACAGGTTTATGTAACCTGCTGTAATATCTTTTGAATGATGGTGTTCTTGCGTCGTAACTGATGGATCTTCTTGGATGTGGTCTATGCAAGATTTTTTTTATATATACATTTGTAGAAGGGAGTTGGGATTCATTATCAAACAGAACACGAGTCTCTCTCTCTCTCTCTCTCTCTCTCTCTCTCTCTCTCTCTCTCTCTCTCTCTCTCTCTCTCTCTCTCTCTCAATAATGGTATATAATTATGAAATTCTACGGATTATTCAACTAAAGCAGAACACGAGTCTCTCTCTACCTGGACCCCACACAAGTCAGAAATTCATATTTTAGTCTTTTAAATTCAGCTTATGGTCTTTTGAACCATTTTTAATTGAAAGCATTTTTATTTAAAGGTTTTAATGCCATTCATGAATGGCAGAGGTAAGGGATAGTGATAAGGCCTAGCAGGATAAGGCCCTAGAGATAGACCATGTATACTTATGATCAGCACCCAAGCTCCCTCTCCACCCAAGCTAGGATCAGGGTGGGCCAGGTAATGGCTGCTGATGACTCAGTAGGTAGACTTGTAATCTCTCACAAACCCCCATTCTTAGCTCCAAAGGATTGTGGGTTGCAGACACCAAAGAAACGGTTGAGTTTGAGTGGGATTCAAACCCCCCAGTCCAGCAATCCCCAGGCAGGGACGTTTCCAGTAGTCTTTTTAGTTTAAAAGTGGAATAGATCTTGTATCACAATTGTTGTTAGCCCATTGTGAATGCCATTTGTATTAGTGTTTTATTGGAGTTTAGTAAAGGGGTAATTAAGTTCTATCGTGTCTTCAGTTTGATTCGTAATATACTTGCAAGGGAGAAATGTACAGTACTGTATTATAAAAAGGCTCAGTGTTAATGCTTCTCTGTTTCGTAAACCATATTTTCTGTTTGGAAATAAGAATGAAACCCCTCCAGTACAAAATTGTTGTTGATCATAATTCTTTGTACCTTACCAAATTTTATTAGATATATTTTAAAAGAGGTTTATATATATATATATATATATATATATATATATATATATTTTTTTTTTTTTTTTTTTTTAATTCAATGGTTTTGATCAAAATAATTTTAAATTTGGAAATCATAAGAATGTTTTAGAAATACTTCAGCTGAATGTGAGAAAATCCATTAGTTACAAGTACAGTACTGTATTTATTATTTATACTTTTTTGGTGGTGAAATCCCCTTGAAGTGCCAGATTAAAATTGAAATTTTCATTAATATAACAGAGGAAAACTTATATTTTTAATCAAAGGAAACTCATTATGACTGTCTTGATTTTGTCGAAATGATTCTTCATCAAAACTCAGACGTAGATTAATGTAGTCTTAGATCTCTATTCACAAAGTGTTTTTATGGTCGTTTGTCGCCACTTCATAAATTTTGACTAAGGTGCGGTTAGATACATTTGCGAGGCAATGCATCCTTGTTCCCTTGGGAAGCATGACAAGTGCTAGCTTAGGTATCCACTACGTGCTGTTGTTGTTACTGGCTGCTTGACCTACTCTCACAACTTCCTTTCTTCTTCTCTATCAGTGAGAAATATGAAAATTCTTTTGTTGTTAAATACACTCACTTTGTTTGCTGGTTAATCTAATTATTGTTCAATTGTTTTTTTCCATTCAGTGATAGGTTATAGAATCCCTTCTATTTTGTTGTCACTCAGACTTCTCTTTAGCAAGGAAAAGAATGTTCAGTGTGACCAATCCTGTTAGTCTTCCAGTCTTGGTGAGGGTGTAAGGAAAATGTTTTAAAAGTTTTATGGATTCTTATGGATTTGGATGAAGATCGTAGCGTACGCTCGCATTTTCTATTTCCTTGCTGCAGTTTTTATTGGCTGTTTCTTTTGTAAATGAAAGCAGTTTACCTCGAGTAAGTAATCAAATTCATTAGTATTAATTGACGTGTATGGCACTTACTTTACTTTTCGTTATATCATTATTATTATTATTACAATATACCGTAACTAATACTACTAGCTAAGCCACAACCCAAATTAGAAAAGCAGGATGCTATAAGCCCAAGGGCTCCAACAGGGAAAGTAACCCAGTGAGGAAAAGTAGTAAGGAGATAAATAAAACTAAATATGCGAAGTAATGGATAAAAGATATAGAATATCCTGAGATCAGCAACGTTAAAATAGATTAGTGATGTATAAACAATGAAGAGAGACTCATGTCGGCCTGTTTAACATATAGAAAACATTCACTGCAAGACTGAACTCCTGAAGTTCCACTGATTCACCTGCCTGATTAGGAAGTGGTCTTTGTTACTGAATAACCTAAGAGACAATTCTGTTCATCCTCATCTCCTCCTACGCTTATTGACACAAAGAGACTCGGTTAGATTTCGCCGGTCGTCTCTATCTTGAGCTTTTAATTCAGTACTTCTCCATTCATCAACTACTTCATGCTTCATAGCCCTCAGCTATGTAGGCCTGGGTCTTCCAACTCTTCTAGTGCCTTGTGGAGCCCAGCTGAATGTTTGGTGAACTGATTTATCTTGGGGAGTGTGAAGAGCATGCTCTGACCATCTCCATCTACCCCTCGCCATGATGTTATAAAATACTGTCAATTTGCTAATGAGTTTTGTACAGTCGAGATCAAAGTGATTTGCTAGCTAAGATTTTAGAGCTGTTGATCACCACAATATGTGCCTTTATAGGGAACTAAATACCATATACAGTTGATATGTATTCACACCAACTATGGAAAATATTGTATTGTGTAGAGTCCTGTAGACCAAAACCAAAAACACCCTTCAATTTTTTGCCCTGCGATTATCCGACAATTTACATATCTTACAATTACTTTTGCTTATAAATTTACGTAGCAGGTCTTGATTTGTAATCCTAGCTTATACTTGTGACGAAGGAGGGAGAAGGTTGTGAACTCAAAGGCAGGAAGTATTCAACTGAGTTATATTATTATAGACCACTCTCCTTTAATAAAAACCTCAAGGCAACAGGACATAACATGTTCACAAGACAGACAATGTTACAGAGGAAAACCAGACATGAATTTTCATGTTCGTTTTAGTGCGAGGGAAGAGCGAAGATACAAGCATAATATATACAAAAGGAATTATGTACAATTGTGTGAAACACGGTTGGTACATACGTATCTAATTCACAAGATGCCATATTTAATACAAAACTACAAAAAACATTTTACACCAATTATGGATCCGTTCTTTAACCAAAGTATGTCGATTATTTAATTTCATAAAAAGATTAATTCGTGTTGGTAAACAAGTCTTGCATATACAATAAATTCCCGAGTTGCTTTTATTTTCAATAAATTCATACTTCATATGCAAAGATAATTTCTAAAAGTGTTGTGCACAAAGCACATTTGAAATTATATTTGTTCCGACACAGAGACTTACCTTGAAACACTTTATAGGAGATTACTGGTAACTCCTCTCTGACGACCAGATTTTTACGTAGTTTCCCCCTACTTCCATGTTCTATACTGTCCTGAATAACGGGAAATAACATGACCTGGGGGCATTGCCCAGGCAGGTCGCCCGTCTTTGAGAAGCTCTCCCCAGTATGTTTTCTGGTCGCGTTGTGTTCACACACACCGCTCCTTATTCTCTGTGCGACCCCCTTTGTGCGCGTTACTATGTAGTTACTACATGGTCTCGATTCCTTCACGAGTGATTAGTGCCTTATCTGTGTTCTTTTAGGATCGTTCCTTTGTGCTTTTATTGGCGTTTTAGTGCTTTGCCTTGCTTTATGCTTGGGTTTAGCGATCTCTGTGTGCTTTGGAGTACGATCGCCGTTGTCCTGGGCCTAGAGCCGGGTATTCGGGTTGGGCGTTCTTGTCAAAGCCAGTTCGCCGTCAGAATGCGGCACGATGAAGACGGACTCGAAGAGGTCTCCTAGGGAAACTAGCATGTCTTCCCCTGCGACGTCGGCAGGAGAGGGGGCAGGTTGAGTGCATTCTTCTCCCCTACCCAGAGTAGGGGACGAGGTAAGTCCTTGAAGTGTAAGAAGTTGGTGCCTCCTTCCCAAGGGTGAGATGTTGTGGGGGGAACCTTCTTTGTTCAGGGCAGATCAGGCGCCTACAGGTGAGTGTGTGGGGGTCCGAGGGACACGTCTCTCTCGTAGGGACGGCGTCTCGGCGGAGGACCCCATGTGGCCTAATAATGTTCCTTTTTTCTTATCACCAGATTCATGGGTAGAGGCCTCAGGCGCTTCAGCTGCGGAGGGATCCGCTGGCGTGGGATGTACCAAGGACGCCGTTGAGGTCCCCACTGGACATGGAAGAGGTCCTATGCTAGTCCTTCACCCTGGATCCACATCGGGGCTCGATCCTTCGGGCCCTTCAAGCGAGGAACGTCGGAGACGACACAGGAGGAAGAGAGATCAGTCTGTGTGGAGGAACTCCCCTTGCGGTCTCCCACAGGATCTCGGGACGGGAAGTCCCCGTTCCCCTCCATACAAGCCAAGAGCCCTGCCAGAGAGTCAGCTGATGGGCGGAGGACCCCGTCTTGTAGGCCTAAGTCCCTTCCTAGAGCCAACCCATCCGCTCAGTGGAGGGAGCCGTCTTCTAGGATGGGCAGCCTAGACGGGTCTCCCCATCGGGATGATAGACAGGGACGGGCACCCCCGTCGATCTGTTTCACGGAGGAGCCGTCCCGGTTCTCGAGGAGAATGGGGATCAGTCTGTGTGGAGGAACTCCCCTTGCGGTCTCCCACAAGATCTCGGGACGGGAAGTCCCCGTTCCCCTCCATACAAGCCAAGAACCCCGACAGAGAGTCAGCCGGTGGGCGGAGGACCTAGTCTTGTAGGCCTAGTCCCTTCCTAGAGCCACTCCATCTGCTCAGTGGAGGGAGCCGTCGCCTAGGATGGACAGCCTAGACGGGTCTCCCCATCGAGATGATAGCCAGGGACTGGCACCCCCGTCGATCTGTTTCACGGAGGAGCCCGTCCCGTCGTCCAGGTCCTCCAGGAGAATGGGGATCAGTCTGTGTGGAGGAACTCCCCTTGCGGTCTCCCACAGGATCTCGGGACGGGAAGTCCCAGCGTACAGGAGAGTCCTTGCCTTATTAGGGGTTATAACAACCTTATAGAACCCGCCACTCAAGAGGAAGAACCCTGGACTTCAGGCCTGAACAAGTTCATAGCGGTCCCCGCCCAGAAAAAGTCCTCTCTCTCTCTTCCCGAGGCCAGTAACGTGGGGATTGGAAAGACTCACATTGATAAGGTCATATCCCGCAATAGCGACTCCTGCAGGGGTCACAGCTCAGCAAAGCTCCTACAGGGTTTGAAGTCGCAGACGAAATTCTACTCTTTAGAAAATAGGCCGACCGGTGCGTACAAGACCGAGGAAACCATAGACATCCTGTGCCAGGGCATCTCCGACGGGAGGGCATCGGCAGCATCTACCTTCTTCTCCCCTTCCGAGTCGGCAATGATGGAGGAGATGTCCAAGGACTTAGTTAATATGGCCTCCTGGCTGGATTGGTGGGCCACCACCCTAGTAGGCACCCAGATTCCTACAGACACCATGGAACCTGCAAAACGTGAGGCTCTGAATGAGTTGCTGGGGTCAGGTAGCCGCGCCCTTAAATTCCTGACCTTTCAGTCTTTGGCTCTCTCCGCAAACTGGATTCTCCGGAGAAGAGACGCCCTAGTCAAGAACCTTCCCATTAAGATTCCTGACAGAGAAGCTAAAGCCTTGAAGACCTGCTCCGTCTGGGGGGAGCAGCTTATTCCGACGAAGAAGGCGGAAGAGGTCGTGGAGAAGTTGGCCAAAAAGAGGGAGCTACCTACCCTGAAGCCACAGGCGGCACGCCGCCCCATCTTCAGGAGGCCAGTGACAGAAGCACCCATGGCCGCGCGTACCACACCAACTCAAGGAAGGAGGGAACCCTCGTCAGGACAGTGGTCTTCCTCTGTGGTTCCCCCCCCGAAGAGGTTCATCTTCTAACCCCCCAACGTATAGGTCTTCTTTCTACTCCTCCAGGAGGGGGAGAACAGGCCGTTCTTCCCGTAGGAGATAAGATGGGAGGCCCCCCTCCCCTGCCCAAGCCTCAGGTAGGGGGATGCCTCAGACTCACTTGGCAAGCATGGAAGCTCCACGGAGCAGATCCGTGGACAGTTACAGTACTAAAGGAGGGCTACAGGATCCCCTTCATGGAAGAGACACCCCCCCTAGTTCCAGCAACGCAGGCAGACTGGTTGGTGCCCAAGGACCTGGCGAAGAGGGCAGCGTTGGACAAAGAAGTCAAGACGTTGCTGCAGAAGGGGGCTTTAGAAACAGTGACATTCCCGGGTCCGGGGTTCTACAGCCGCCTGTTCCTAGTGGAAAAAGAGACAGGAGGGTGGAGACCTGTAATAGACCTGTCAGCCCTCAACAGGTTTCTCAGGAAAGTGACCTTCAAAATGGACACTCCAAGAACGGTCATGGCGTCCTTGAGAGAGGGCGACTTTTTGATTTCTATAGACCTCAAGGACGCCTACTTCCGAGTGCCCATTCATCCGTCGAGCAGGAAGTTTCTCCGGGTCAAGTGGGGTACCCAGGTGTTACAATTCAAGGCCCTATGCTTCGGTCTTTCAACAGCCTCCCAGGTATTCACGAGGGTCTTTACGACGGTCCCCATATGGGCCCACGAACGGGGCATTCGACTGATCAGGTACCTGGACGACTGGTTACTCCTTTCATCCTCAAGGAAGACTTGAAACAACAGGGCGAAGATCTTCTTCAATTGTGCAAGACCCTGGGCATCGTGGTCAACTTGGAGAAATCACAGCTAACCCCATCCAACAGGAGGACGTACCTTGGAATGGTCCTGGATTCGTTACAGGTCAAGGCATTCCCAACCACGGAAAGGATGGACAACCTGGATCGAATGCTCCGGCCCTTCCTTCTGGGTCGCCCCAGAAGAGCGCAGGGTTGGCAAAGGTTGGTAGGGCACCTGGTGTCCCTAGAGAAGCTGGTACCTCACGGGAGACAGAACTTAAGGGTTCAATGGAACCTGAAAGAACATTGGAACCAGAAAAGTTCCCCGGACATTGTGGTCCCTCTCCTTCAGGAGTCCAGGAAGGCCTTGGAATGGTGGCAGGATCGGTCGAACACCCTAAGGGGGATGCTACTGTCCTCCCAACCTCCGGAGGTTCTTCTCTTCACGGAAGCATCGAAGGACGGGTGGGGAGCCCATCTCCGGGAAAAGACAGCAAAGGGGGCGTGGTCAGAGGGGGAGAAATCCCTACACATAAATATCCTGGAAATGAGAAGCGGTCCAAGAAGACTGCAACCACTTCGAGGAGGACATGAGAGGGCGTTCGGTGGCCCTAATGTCAGACAATGCAACGGTGGTGGCTTACGTGAAGAAGGAGGGGGGACTGAGATCAAAAGAGTTGTGCGAACTAGCCCTTCAAATCCTAAAATGGGCGGAACAGAAGGACGTCATCCTGACGGCAAGGTTCATCCCAGGGAAGAACAACGTCCTAGCAGACGGCCTCAGCAGAGTGGGGCAAGTGGTAGCAGCAGAATGGTCCCTACACCCACAAGTGGCAAGCTACATTATACAGATGTAGGGATCTCCGGTAATGGATCTGTTTGCAACAAGGTTGAACGCGCAACTCCCCGTATTTTGTTCTCCCGTCCCAGATCCGAAGGCGGCAATGGAAGACGCCTTTCAGCACAAGTGGGACGGACTGGACGTGTACGTCTTCCCCCCCTTCTCCCTGATAAGGCAGGTCCTCAACAGAGTAAGGGCAGCAACCAACCTAAGGATGACTTTGGTAGCGCCTTGGTGGCCGGAGAGAGAATGGTTCGCGGACCTAAGGAACCTCACCGTCCTACCTCCTTGGCCTCTACCCGGCAGGTCAGACCTATTAAAACAACCACACTTTCAGCGGTTTCACAGAAACCCGCAAGCCCTTCGTCTTCACGCCTGGAGATTATCCAGCGGCTCCTGAAGAAGCAAGGGTACTCCGGCAAGACAGACAGGAGGATGTCGCTATACCGGAGGAAATCATCCACAGCCGTCTACCAGTCTAAGTGGGCGGTATTCGTGAAGTGGTGCAGGGACAAGAAGTTAGAGCCCTTGGAAGCGTCAGTGCCCGTGATAGCCGACGTCATGGTTTATCTCAGGGACAAGTTAGACATGTCAGTTCCAGCGATCAAGGGAGTTCGGGCGGCCCTGGGTCAAGTCTTTCTTCTCAAGGGCATAGATCTCGGCTCCTCCAGGCATATCTCCATGCTTATCAGAGCGTTCGAACAATCATGCCCCCCTTCCGCCCCTAGAATCCCGAGTTGGGACTTAGCGCGAGTCCTAGATATGTTACGGAAACCACCATTCGAGCCCTTAAAGGACATCGATGACAAGAATCTCACGCTCAAGGCGGTCTTCTTGCTAGCATTAGCCTCGGCTAAGAGGGTGGGCGAGCTACACGGACTGTCATTCGAGGTGGAACACACTAGGGGGTGGAAGGGAGTAACCTTTAAGTTTGTCAAATCCTTCGTCGCCAAGACTCAGAACCCCTCGGTGTGGGATCCGAGGTTTGAGAGTTTTTCGATTCCGGCAATCCCGAATAAAGGAAACCCGAAGGACCTAAAATTATGCCCGGTCAGGACTATTAGGAAATACTTTAAGAGAACGGCAAACCTCCGCCCGTCTATCAAGAATCTCTTCGTCTCATGGGGAAAATAAAGAAAAACATATCCCAAAATACGGTTTCGTTCTGGCTCAGGAAAGTGATCACGCAAGCCTACTTAAAACAAGGTCTTCCTACACCGGGGAAACCCAGAGCTCACGTTGTTCGGGGCATTAGCACCTCTCTAACGTTCGAAAAGAACATGTCAGTAGAGCAGGTTCTTCGAGCGGGAACTTGGTCCAACCAGTCGACCTTCACCGCACATTATCTCAAGGACTGTACGAGAAAGTCTCTAGATGGGTTTTCTATCGGGCCGGTCATCTCAGCCCTGCATTCGGTTTGACGGCTCAAGCCCCAGGCTCAATCGCGAAACATAAAGTATCTAGACACAAGGAGCCGAGTTCTATTTTCCCCCCTTTTCTAACTTTCTCGTACCGTCAGTCGTCATCAAGAAATATCGCTCATTACACAAGACGAAAATTCGCCATATCAAGCACAACGAAGATATTGCAGAAGGGTAAGTGTTATATCACACTTAATGAGTCTTTTACGTAGTTTTCCCTACTGTCCATCGGGGTCAGGGCTAAAGGGCACTCCCCCCTCCTAAGGTGTAAGTCTCCTATAAAGTGTTTCAAGGTAAGTCTCTGTGTCGGAACAAATCACAAATTTTAAGTAATTTGTATTTTTCCTAACAATACTTACCGAAGAAACACTTTAGGTTTAGGGCCCCCCCAACCGTCCCCGCAGTGCCCCGCTGACCTCGTGGTTTTGTTCATTACATAAAACATACTGGGGAGAGCTTCTCAAAGACGGGCGACCTGCCTGGGCAATGCCCCCAGGTCATGTTATTTCCCGTTATTCAGGACAGTATAGAACATGGAAGTAGGGGGAAACTACGTAAAAATCTGGTCGTCAGAGAGGAGTTACCAGTAATCTCCTATAAAGTGTTTCTTCGGTAAGTATTGTTAGGAAAAATACAAATTACTTAAAATTTGTGATTTTACATACGTTAATATCCCAGTGGTTGACGCAATCTCTCAAGTTGCATCCCATTTGTATTCATCTTTACATTTGTAAATTTACTCCAAAGAGAATGTATACTCTGTGCATTCACAGAGTAACAATTTGAAGGAACATGGCACAAGCATTTAAGTTTTCCTTTGTGTTTTTGCAGTACCTAAAAGAACCATAGTCTACTCATTATCACTATTACTTGCTAGGCTGTAACTTGAATTGGAAAATCAGGGTGCTGTAAGCCCAGGTGCTCCAGCAGAAAAATAACCCAGTTAGGAAAGGAAATAGATAGACTACAAAAGCAGTAATGAACAATATAAGATCTATTAAGAACAGACTTCTTCTTCTTCTTTGTCTGCATCTTTTCCCACTTCTATGTGGGGTCAATGTTTCTGTTCAGCTTTCTCCATCTACCTCTGGTCTCCCTCTCCTTCTCGTTCCCTGTACCTCCATTTCCATCACCCCTCCCAATATACTGTTCATTTCTTCTCATAACATGACCATACCACCTCAGTCTGCTTTCTTGGATCTTATCTGATAATATTAGACTGAGGTGGTATGGTCATGTCATGAGAAGAGATGAACATTATACTGCACTACAACTGTTCAGTGGCTATTTTCCATTTGGTATGGGTAGAAGAGAGACTCGGCTAAAGTTCTTCTAGGAAATGACACTCCAACATCAAACCAATGTTCTCTAGTCTTGGGTAGTGCCATAGCCTCTGTACCATGGTCTTCCTTCTTTCTATCTTATTTCTTTTCCTTCTGGTTTTCAAAGTTTATACAGTATACTGTAGTTTATAGATGAAAGATCTATTTTATTGTTTCATCTATGAACTACAGTATACTGTATAAACTTTGAAAACCAGAAGGAAAAGAAATAAGATAGAAAGGAGAAAGACCGTGGTACAGAGACTATGGCACTACCCAAGACTAGAGAACAATGGTTTGATGGTGGAGTGTCCTTCTCCTAGAACTGCTTACTTTAGCTTGAAAGTCTCTTCTACCTTTACCAAGTGGAAAATAGCCACTGAACAGTTGTAGTGCAGTAGTTATCTTCTTGTTCTATCTCTAGTTTAGTGTTATGTAGTGCACACTATTTGACCCACATTAAGCCGCTCCCGGTCAATTTTGTAGAAGCTGTCATTCATTCATTTAGGGTTACTGTAACCTATTGGGAATGTCCCTGTATGGCAATCTGCTGGACTATGGTTCGAGATCTGCTCAAGCTCGATAGCTTCTTGTAGTGTCTGCAACCTCGCCATCTTTGTGAGCTAGGGATTGGGGGTCTACCTGCTAAGTTATCAGCAGCCATTCCCTGTCCCTCCTTGGTCTCAACTTGGATGGATAGGCAGTGCTCATATGCATATATGGTCAGTCTCTATGGCATTGTCACTGTCCCTTGCCTCTGCCATTCTTGGATAACCTTTAAACCTTACACCAAGTGCTAAAAGAAGACATGAATATTAAAACCAGGAAATGGGAGGTTAATGAGATTACTGTACTACAGAAGAGACTGTGGATTACCTCAGACTTTTAAACCCAAGTCTAAGCTGTTTAGCATCGATATACTTTGCTGTACTTTGTGGCTATTATTAGAACGTTTCTTTTTCTTTATGAGATTTTAAAATCTAAGTTTTATTTTTTCTCTTATCTTTATTATATGATTATTTTTTTAATCATTAGATTTATTATGTATTATGTTTATCTTTCCTGTAGGAATCCACTCATTGGACTGGAAAGTCTCCTCATAGTAGTAATAAATAATTTTTACAATGTACTGTACCATCCCGGACAAAAGTCTCTGGATTAGACATTATTGTAGCAGATGAAACACATTCTGAATGATCCCATGTAGACCAGATGAATATTCCATTTCTCATTTTCTTTTAAATGGCTTTATATTGAATTACCCTAATCTCTGTTTCAATGGGCAAGATGAAGACATCAGTGTTTTAAGGAAATATTCTAGTCTACAGGGGGCCACGCAAAGCAAGTTTTATGTGATATGGTGACTTCTAGTCCCGAGAGTTCTGTATGGGATGGTACATGCAGCCTGCAATTATTTTTTTGCTTTTTACCCCTTTTACTCCCAAAGGACGTACTAGTACGTTTCACAAAAGCCATCCCTTTACCCCCATGGACGTACCGGTACGTCTTAGCAAAAAAATGCTATAAAAATTTATTTTTTCATATTTTTGATAATTTTTTTTAGAAAATTCAGGCATTTTCCAAGAGAATGAGACCAACCTGACCTCTCTATGACAAAAATTAAGGCTTCTAGGGCAATTTAAAAAAAATATATACTGCAAAATGTGCTGGGAAAAAAATAACCCCCTGGGGGTTAAGGGTTGGAAATTTCCAAATAGCCTGGGGGTAAAAGGGTTAACTTGTATGGAATACCGGTACTTTGTATATCCACGTGTGTTTTCTTGTGTTCTCATTTAGTCTTGCTGTTGCTACATATAGAGCAGCCGTCTTTCAACAGTGGGTCCCTACATGCAGAATGGAGATTCCTCGGTCATTATTGTGGGTTTTTCTTACATTACCATGACTGTTTTATATGGTGCTTTACATTGGTATGCAAATACTGTAGCATTTGATGACATGGTTTTCTTAAAAATCGGATGCTAATTTCATTGGGACTTGTTTTAAAGGAATAAAAGTTTTAAAAGCTACTCATGAATGGCAGAGGCAAGGGATAGTGACAATGCCCTAACTAGCTTGACAATACCCTAGAGACTGACCATATATACATACGATCAGTATGCAAGCCCCCTCTTCTGAGGGCCAGGCAATGACTGCTGATGACTCAGCGTGTCGACCTATAGGTTCCCCCAAACCCCATCCTTACTTTGCAAGGATGGGGAGGTTGCAGACACTTACTAATGACTATCAAGCTTGATTGGGACTCAAATCCCAGTCCGGCAGATCACAGGCAGAGACTTTTCCAATATGGTTGAAAGGTGCGAAATATTAGGTTTGCGATGCGATTGATAGAGCTTTTGAAGAACTTTTGAGGAGTCATGCCTAATGGAGGAATTTTGCTGTTGATCTGTGTCCACATACACAGTTGATCTTGTCTCTCCTTCCAAATTATCTATAATATAGACTATAATGCAAGTGCTGCAGTATTTAATAGCTCTTGTTACTCTTTATTAGGTTATATATGAATTTTAGGTATTAAACTATTGCATTTAGTATACTATACAGAAAAAATTCCTGAACAGCTTATGATGTATATTTCATGCTTTAGTTCATAATATTTTATTAATTTTAAAACTTAGATAAGGCATAAATCATATGTTAGTATTGAACAGTATCTTTAACTTCCTCCAATGTGGATTAAAAGTCGCCCTTTCCTTTAGTTCTTTCTGGTAAATTTATCACACCAATCCATAATAGTTTCTTTATAGATTAATGAATTCTAGGAGGACACTCCAAAATCAAACCATTGTTCTCTAGTCTTGGGTAGTGCCATAGCCTCTGTACCATGATCTTCTACTGTCTAGGGGTAGAGTTCTCTTGCTTGAGGGAACACTTGGGCTCACTATTCTATCTAATTTCTTTTCCTCTTGTTTTATTAAAGTTTTTTTTTATAGAATATATAGGAAATATTTATTTTAATGTTGTTACTGTTCTAAGAATATTTTATTTTTCCTTGATTCCTTTCCTCACTGAGCTATTTTCCCTATTGGTCCCTCTGGGCTTCTAGCATCCTGCTTTTCCAACTAGGGTTGTAGCTTAGCAAGTAATAATAATGATGATGATGATAATGATAGTAATAATGATAATAATAATGATAATAATAATAATAATAATAATAATAATAATAATGAGTGAAGTTATCTCTAAAAAAAAAAACATCTTGATATGGTTGTCAGATGTGAGAATAAAACAACAAATACATCAACAGCTAAACATCTAATCTTAAAATAAAATTTCCCGATTCTCAAATTTTTGTCCGTTTTCAAATCTTTTCAGGTAAATGTTTCTTACAAATTTAAGATTAACTAGAATTCCTATTGGGTTATTTGTCAGGCAGGGAGGAAGTTATGTTGGGGAAATATATTTTGATATGATAAGACTTTTATAGAAGTTTGAACAACAAACATCCAGTGTTGTATCCTCTTTTAAAGGATATAGTGTGTGTGTGTGTGTGTCTCCTATTCAGTGGTGTAAGAGTTTTTGTCTTTGAAAGATGTGTTACTATTTAGTCATCGTGAAAGATCAAGTTGACATTTTAGTATAGCTTGAAAAGTACTTCCCAAAAAGTATATTATAATTTTCTGTATGCTTCCAGAAGTATTCAATGTAAGTAGGCATGTACATTGCATATTTATTATTATTATTATTATTATTATTATTACTACTACTTGCTAAGCTACAATACTAGTTGGAAAAGCAGGATGCTATAAGCCCAGGGGCTCCAAAAGGGAATAATAGCCCAGGGAGGAAAGGAAATAAGGAAAAACTACAAGAAGTTTAAAAATAATAACATCAAAATAAATCCTTAATTTGTTGCAACACCAAGTACTTACCACGAGCTACTTTCATAGGAGAGTCCGACCAAGAATTTTGCGTAGTTGGCCCCCTCTCCGCTGCCTCTCAAGGGCGTTCGAGGGCGTAGGGATACACGCCCAGGAGTGACCCAGGTCACGCACGTGGCCATGCTTGTTACCCAGTAAGCTCCTGGTCGCGGCGTAGATAACATCTCGCCGCTCTCTCGCTTATCCCAAGAGGATAAAAAATTCAAAATTACAAGAGGAAAAGAAACAAGATAGAATAGTATTCCTGAGTGTATAGAAAGTACTTGATAGATTCCAAGAAACTGTTTGTAAGGTAAAGTTTGTTAAATATTGGTCAAAGTTAAGCTTCACATAACTCATATACCTGCAATTTTCAGCCTTAAGGGTCAACAAATAGTCGTGTTTCATATCGCAAATTTCCGGCATGCTTACTGCATTAAATTATATAATATTGTTTTGTTACAGAATTTGATTGAGCTTTTAATGCAATATCTGAGATTTATTTCAGTTGAATTTGTGTTGGTATATCCGAATGTTTGTAAGTTTAGGACGTGTATTGTTAATGGATTTATAAATATGTAAGCACATTTTATTCATTATGAATGAATACATTAGAATTAGAGGCATACATTGACATAAAAAGACAATTACTTTTCTGTATAGATAAAAACTTCTTTACTACCAAGGCTTTCTCATTCATGTTTTGAATGTAATGAAATACTGTATCCTATTAGCTGAAATATAGGCCGACATGTTTAGTTTACTGTCCAGGATATTGTATTCTTTGGTAGTACTAAAACGAGTTATTAGATGTAGAAAAAACATATGATGCGACCAAGGAGTTTTTGGCGTAGAAAGGAAAGAATTGAAGTTGGACATTGGAGACAGAGCTAATGAGTAATGGTAGAGAAGGACATGAAGAAGCAAACATTCAAATGGAAGATAGTACAGTCCTAAAGCAGGTTCAATGATAATAAAGGAGGGAGGTCCTGAGAAAGCAGCGAGACAGAGGGAAAGAAGCTTGGCAAAAATATAGATAGAGAAGTAACTGCAGTGGTTTTAAACAAGAAAATACTCTTGACTCAAAATGAAGATCTCTAATACAGTTATCAGAGCTACATTATTATATGGGGCAGAAATTTGGGCACTTTAGTGGAATGGGAAGCGATTGCGGAGATAGCTTGCTGGAGTATCGCTATTGAAAATGAGGGAGAGTGAAGATATAAGGACACTCCAAAATCAAACCATTGTTCTCTAGTCTTGGGTAGTGACATGCCTCTGTACCATGGCCTTCCACTATCTTGGATTAGAGTTCTCTTGCTCTAGGGTACATTCAGGCAAGCTGTTCTATCTTAATTATCTTCCTCTTGTTTTTTTAAGTTTTTATAGTTTATATATGAAAGATCTAATTTAATGTTGTTACTGTTCTTAAAATATTTTATTTTGATTGTATTCTTTTCTTGTAATGTATTCATTTCCTTGTTTCCTTTCCATCCTGGACTATTTTTCCCTGTTGGAGCCCTTGCTTTTCCAACTAGGCTTGTAGCTTAGCTTCTAATAATGATAATAAAATATAAGGCTAGAGAAGCTTTTCTTAGATATTAAGACCGTGTAATAAGAAGGGAGTAGGTGGAACCAATTGAGATAGCTAAGAAAACATCAGTGATGTGAAGGAGTATAGAAAACATCAGTGATGTGAAGTAGGAGTATGTGGTGTCATCGTATCAGATGTATGGATAGGGGTTTGGTGGGACTGGGGGAATTAGATGCAAGGAATAGAAATAGATGAAGAAAGTCTACTCTAGCAGCCAACCTGCTATGCAGTGGCACTAATAAAGTCAAAAGTAGGAGGATGAGTGTTGAGTGAGATAAGTTGATGCAACAGAAATCTAGAACCTGATAGTGATCAGATATAGTGATTTCCTGTTATGAATAAATGATTGTTTCAAGTCCTTTAGTTTCTTAATCCTGGTTTTGGAAGATATCTGAAATATGAGATTTTCCATCTGTGCAATAAGGATTGAAACTTCGTTATAATATTCTATGATGCTACAGTTCTTTGGAAGTCATCTATTGAGTTCTGCTTATAGGGCATTGTATGATTTGATACTTTAATATAGTTTATAATTTAAAATGTGTATGATGCAGCTTTTATTAATTATATATTTATTATTTTTTAGTAATGCTGTGCTGTGATGTTTGCGTATTTACTAATAACCGACTTGCCTCTTCCAGGGTTGCGGTGGTGTGTGGTGATGCCACCGCCACCGCCCCCACCTGCTCCCGGTGGGCTGGGCCCCCGTGCCCCACCCCCTCCCCGTCTGCCAGCTGCCAAAGTCGGTGGTGGTGGGGGGGCCAATGATATTAATGCACTTCTGTCGGATATTAGGGGCGGCGCCAGACTTAAGAAAACCGTTACAAATGACCGTTCGGCTCCAGTCATCGACGGTAAGTTTCTCTCATTTTTCTAGCGATAGTAAAGGCAGGCCTTTGGGCGAAGGGTTTAGGTTTGCACGTAATTAACTTCCAGGAATTAGATGCCATCCGTGTGGTTATTATTTACTCTTGTTTGTGTGGAAAAAGCCATGAACAATTTATGAAATACTATACGTCCATTCAACTGATAAACTATCCAAGAGGTGAATATTGTATAGTGCAAAGGTGAATTTCTAAAATAGCAGTCAAAGTAAAGTGTCAGGACTCATTGGTGTCATTTAGTCACCAGATAACTCCCCAGCATTAACTTTGTTAATACTAGTAAGAAGAAAGTTCCAGTGTTGTCATGATGGGTCAGTTGAACAACGTTACTCTTCAATGGAATACCCGACACTTAAGTTGTTGCTCTGCGAAGCAATAGCACAGTGATATAGGTTGGAGTGTACTGATATTAGTAAGTACTGTATGTTAGTATATATTCGTTTGCCTCACAACATATTGTGCCTGATAAAAGATCTAACAGTTTGAACTTTAAAATTTGAAGGAATACTGTACTATAAATTGATGGTCAATGAAACTGAAACTACTGTCAACCTATATTTACGTTCACGATATTATCCCACTGATATGACCATTCACTTTCACAGAATTACCTATACCTTTTGTACATTTACCTCTGCTTTCTCCACACACATCTACAACGTATCTTTCCACCGCTTTTGATTCTTTTTTCACAATTTCATTTACCTTCTCTTTTCTAACATTCGTTCGTCATTTTCATCTAATTAATCATTCTAAACCCCTTTCTTATCCCTCATTCCACGTATTCCCATAACTATTTTTTCATTCCTTCTCGCATCCCCCAAATTCATTGATTTCGGTAATTTATTTGAATTAGCATAGATGTGGCGGAGGAAGTGTACAAGGAGAAGGGGCTTGGCTACCCCCCCCCCCCTCCTTGTCTCGTCTCTGTCATGTTTCGTCCTTCTCTCTCCCTGTGGTTTCCCTTAACTGTATCCATTAATAATGCATGTAATATTCACATTTTAGTATCGTATTAATAATTAAAAACAGCAAATTATAATGTTATGCATTATTTACATTCAAATCAGCTGATCAACCCTGCCTAGTTCGTCGTCAACTTCAATTTTCGGATCGAATAACTACCAAAGGATATTTTATATTTACTTAAACTATTTTTACTTGATCTATCATTTTCAAATTAGCATATTAATTCCAATAGTTTTATTGGAAATGCTTCTCTCATATTTTATTTACTTGTACTGTGAGTTGAATCGCATAATGGTAACCGGAGTTTCATTCATTTTGCCGATGCATGATATTTTATAGCTTTTAGCTCTGAAACAAAGATTTCATTTATTACACACACACACACACACACACACACACACACACACACACACACACACACACACACACACACACACAGCGAGCTAGCTAGCTAGCTGTTGAAAAGTAATCAAAATCACAGTTTTTGTTTATTTATTTAAAAGCAACAATTATTATTGAGATAGCGGCATAGGCTACGAGTCTTGAATGAAAACACCGAACACTTACAGTAAGTAAAGTTGACCCTTTTACCCCCAAAGGATGTACTGGTACGTTTCACAAGACTCATTCCTTTACCCCCCATGGACGTACCGGTACATCCTTGCAAAAAACTATTTTAAAAATTTTTTTTGCATATTTTTGATAATTTTTTGAGAAACTTCAGGCATTTTCCAAGAGAATGAGACCAACCTGACCTCTCTATGATGAAAATTAAGGCTGTTAGAGCAATTTAATAAAATATATTCTGCAAAATGTGCTTGAAAAAAAATAACCCCTGGGGGTTAAGGGTTGGAAATTTCCAAATATCCTGGGGGTAAAAGGGTTAAGCTTAATTGTAGTAATATTACTGTACATATATGACAGTAATATACACTACAGTATCAGTGAGTATTAGGTTACAGTACAGTTTTACAAGATAGGAACAACTTTTGTTATACAGAATAGTAAGGAGATGATGACGACTAGATAAACCTACCTTAGCACAGTACTGTACTGTAACCTAATGGGTAGTATTTACTGTGTTCATCATCAGCTCGGGCTCCCGCTTGTGACGAGCGGCAGTGACTTTTTAGGTTTGGGGGTAGCCCACCCTAGTGTAGTATTTATTCGTGAAAATTCACTTATCGCGCCTGTGTCTGTAACCTAACTGTCGCGAATAACGAGGCTTGACTGTATACTTTTGATCCTTGAGCCGAGCAGATCGCCATAAAGGGATACAGCTTTGATTCTATTGGCCATGTGAACGCAAGAGTTTTTGCACACCTTCCTTGTTCCTGTCCGGAGGGAATAATGGATTTTGACTGCTGGGTCATTCATTTGGATTCCATCTACAGTAGTGGGAATTGAGCATTGTGTGACAGCTGTTACAATCATCCGTAAAGGGTGGGTTATACTCTGTCCTCCTCCTCCGCCTCTACTGCCTTAAGGGAAAACTCGTAAGTCTAGTTATGTCAGCATCCGCCCGGTCACCTGTCGCATGGTTTTGAGAGTTTGAGACACCATTTGCCTTTGTACTTTAG
>NC_090760.1:71512590-71556381 GCF_036898095.1 Palaemon carinicauda | reverse complement strand
TGTCATTTGTTCCGTAACCGAAATACAAACTACGCTATTTACAAAGGGTGACTTTACCCCTTAGGAAGGTTGGAAAGTCCCCAGCCATACTGGCTTTGGCTTTACCCGGGGACTCAGAATCCGAGTGAGTCGCACTCGAGAAAGGGAGTCCCTGCACCTCACAAGTTCCTTGCTCCGCAGGGAACCATGTGGCCTACGTAAGCTTGTGTGTGAAGGAAGAAGTGTGACCCGTCCTAGGCAGTTGACCTGGAGTTCCAGAAGGAACTCTGGGTTAGGACGTTCCCAATACCACCTCGTCAGGGTATGGGGGACGCGACAGTATTGACTCAATACTCGGAACACAAGGAAGCATGGTTTACCTGCAGAGGTTCGAGGTCAGCTATGCAGAGACCAGGATGCTGCTTCCCCGTAGAGGGGGATGATGAAGAAAGAAGTAAGGGCCAGACATACTTCTTTCGTTCATGCAGACTAAAACCTGATAACAATGCCCTCAACCCTTCTGCTACCTGTCCAAAAAGGAGCCTGAGGTTAGACCAGCTGTTGTGTAGCACCACAGAGCGATAAAAAACGTATCGAGACTCCTGTGGGTCACGCCCTGCAGGAAGCGGGCTGCGAAGGTCATTAGACGCTTCCAGACTCCAGCTTGTAGCACTGCGTCACAGAGTAGTATTACTCGAAGGCGAGGGACGTTGCGATGTATCCAACATCGTGCTGTATGGCGACGTGACGGGGGAGGGTCTGGAGACAGGTCGAGATGAATGTCCTTGAGTCCGGGCTGAAGAGGTATACTGGTGGACTCTCCCCCCATGTCCTCCTTGTGCTCCCAAATCGGCTGCAACTGAGGACAAACTGCAGCTGTTCCCAGCGCTAACCTCTCGATTCCTTTACTGGCAAGAAAGAGAAGGTCTTGGGACATCAGATACAGAATGGAGACTCGAAATCTTGAATGAATCGGACCGAAGGGCCGGGACCCCCAGATTCTGAGTCTAGCCAACAACTCAGGAGCGAGCCTGAATGTTGCCTTCCCCTCTTCCTTAGAAGGGGGGGAGTAGTAAGAGACCAAGAAGATTGCTTACACACTGGCCGTGGCCAGAGTGAGCAGGAGACCCAAGGCGGAATACAATCCGAGGCCTGTCGTAAAGGGTCTTGAGAAGATCTCTTAAAGGACTAAAAGTCCGAGCCATGCTCCAAGTTGGAGGTCTTCCTCCGACTAGGGCAGGGACGATCGTAGCTTCGCATGAGCGAGGATAGATCCAGCGGGCAGGAAAAAGTTATTCCTTTAAGCCTGAAGGTCAGGGAAAGGCTGAGCGACAGGCTTCATTGCCGAGAGCGGAAAGGAGTTTCCTCCCGCCGAAAGGCAATAAGACCGTTATTGCTGGAGAAGAGGCCTCAAGGGAAGAGGTATATCTCCCACGGCACCAACCACCTTAGACTCTTCACTTTGCTGGGAGACCCCTGTGGATGACTATCGCAGATGACGCGACCTCCGTACCGCAAACTGGTAGCGGGTTGTCTCTTCTTGAGGAGGAAGCGTAGTGTCTCCAGGCATGAAGCCGAAGCGACGCCCCGGTTCGGGAGAGATGTCGCAGTGTGGATGCTTGAGTAGTTTGCGCCGTGGGAGAAGCTCTCCCGGGAGTTCCGTCAGGGGAAGCAGAGGATCCAGAAACCGTTCTGCGCATAGTCCTAGTGGAGCTCTCCCATTGAAAGGTTGACAGACAACCTGGTCTTGTTGAGACCCATTGTCCACAGACAAAAAGGAGGGAAGACGCAGGCGTCGAAGTTGTCCCACCATCACCGGAATGCATCTTGCCAGAGTCTCGGGGTCTGAGACTGGGGGGAAAAATAGCGGAAGCTTGAGGTTCCAAGCTGTCGCGATCAGGTCCCCCAGACCAGCACTTGCTGGTTACCCAAGGTCAAAGACCCCAGGTACACTCTCTCTACGAGGCTCTGCTCGGATAGTCTGAGAGAACATTCCCCTGCCTGGAACGAGAGAACCGATGGTGGTATTGAGAGAATCTCAATCATCCCGGTATCTCTACTGCAAGATGTGAAAGTGTGAAAATGCGTCCCCTGCTGGTTAGAATACGCCAGAATCATGAAGTCGACGGGCACGGGGCGACTCGGCAGGAGCTGTAGGATCTGTAGAGGGGCCAGACTAAGGCCCCTAAGCCTGCCTGAATGATGGAGAGGTATCCTTCAGGTCTTGACCATAGGCCTGGACCGGAACATGCCCCCCCCCCCCCCCCCCCCCCTTTCCTTTGACGAGTCCGAGAACCGCATCAAGAATGTGGGGAAAGGACGAGAATATCCACTACCATCAAGAGGCTCCATAGGTCAACACCCATTGCAGGTCTAATAGTTCTGCTGGTCCCATAGGGCCAGGGAGTCCAGTTAAACATTGCCTGAAGCCACCGGAACTTGGATCGCCCCACATGGAACTTATCCTGAGGCGACCGTTCGGACTATAGACGGGTCAATGAGGAAAGGAGAACTAGGAAACGTTCCAAGGTAGGGCTGAAAGCTCTGCTTGACTGAGAACAGGTACTGCGACTCTCCTCAGTCTTGCCACAGGTTGAAAGGAAGGCTCGGAGGATGTGGTAACAGAATCTGGCGTCCCCAGGTGGTCACCCATCCAAGTACCGACGTTGCATAACCTCGCTGGACGGACGAGAAGCGGGGTTTCCAACGTGGTAAGGCCGTTGACTCAATATCAGGGCCAGATACTCCAGATGTTGAAGCAGAGGAAGAGAAGGCTCCAAGCAAAATACCATGAGCCCACACTCATGGTAAGCATCCGGAAGCTTGTCCCGGTGCTGAAGAAGGTCGAACCCGAGCCTACCGGAGTTGACCAACCCTCCAAACAGCAGAGGAGGCGGAAGCCTGCACCTGAGCGGCCAAGAGGAAGGCAGGGAGAGTTCTCTGGGGAAACAAACCTGCTATGCCACGGCGGGATAGCCACACTGCATCATAAGCAGGAATACTTGCAGTCAAGGCTGAATTCGACGA
Organism: Palaemon carinicauda; assembly: GCF_036898095.1. Taxonomy (NCBI): domain Eukaryota; kingdom Metazoa; phylum Arthropoda; class Malacostraca; order Decapoda; family Palaemonidae; genus Palaemon; species Palaemon carinicauda. Next base: position 71,553,375 of record NC_090760.1, on the reverse strand, counting down.
GCACCCTGGAAGATGGATGGAATGGAAACTGAAAGTACCCGTCCTTCCGATCCAGGGTTTAAGGAGTCCTGTCGCCTCGTTACCAGTCTGATCGATTCTGCTGGTCTACGCTGGCCGAAGTTTGTTCGACAAACTTGATCAGGGCTGAGAGGTCGACTACGGACATCCCCTCTCAGATCCTTCCTTACAAGAAAGGATCGACTGAGGGGGCCGGGGGTGAAGCCGTCGATGATCCTAAGGAAGACCTTCGCCTAAGGTATGGATCATTCTGCCCAACCAGGCAACTCTGCTGACGCTATGGCATAGAGGTTCAGAGACACTGAATTCGCTGACAGAGACGGCAGGCGCGATATCCTTGGCTAATCACAGAGATTGTGCGGGAATGGGCATCGGGAAACTGTCATTCGGATGAGTAACCTTAAGCATCCTTCCAGCGAAAAACCTGCAATCCTAGAGTTCGTGAACTCCTTTTAGGACTATGCCCCCCCGGGGGAGTCTCCCGTGCCATCTGTTCCTGACAGGAGGAAACTGCAATTGGACACCTTGTCCCAGTTGTCGTAGCCGATAACTTAGGCCGACGTGGTTGAAAGAAAAGGGCGCTGGAGCCCTGCAGAGTCTGGAAGAAAGCGCCTTGGAGGAGTGAAACCGGAAGTCGATTTCCTCCGCACAGCAGCTGTCTAAGTTTCTGTCCTTGGGCACAAACAAACTCTTCTCAAGGATGGAAGGGTGTCTGAGGTCGTCGACCTCCACAGAAGAGACACCCGAAGGAAGCCCTCAGTCAGCGCGTCCAGATGGTACAACATCGAGCTTGTCCGCAAGTTAGATACTTAACGACGAAAGGCCAAGGTGCCTGAGCTCGAGAGGAGGAAAGTACCCCTGATCTTCCTGTAGCTTCCTTGAACCAAACCTCGGGCCGTAACCGAGGAGGGAAAGAACCTGGTAAGCTCCCAGAGGAAGAGGTAAGCAGTCACCCCTTGTCCGATGGAGAAATCTCGAACGGAAAGCCCCCCCGCCAAAAATCCTTCCAGGGAATGACGGGGAAGGGCTAACCCAGGTTCAGGAAAGAGGAGTGTTGCTCAGATCTCCCTTAAGTTCCTCTATTCTTGCAAGTGCCATGCTCTGCGTTTACGGGGTGAGACCGTGTTCTGGAAATACGCTCCAGAAGAACTCGCCAGGCTGCGAAAAACCCCATTGGGAATCGTGGTCGCAATCGCCCTGGAGCTCGCGCGACGGAAATTCTAAGATTTTCGCGTGGGCGAACGTGGAAGCACCCATGCGCGGTAGCGCAAACGAAGGTGAGCGAAGGAGCGCAGAAGGAGGGCGAGCGTGGTAGGAAGGGCGAGAGCTGGTGGTCGGCGAGCGATAACCCATAGACGAGCAATGGATACTGCAAGAAATAAGCCGACGTTTGTGCGAAGAAACACTGTAGGTTCGCGCGACGGAACACCATCCGTCCGCGCGATGGAAAAACCGTTGGTTCGCGCGTGGGCGAACATTGGAGAGCATGGGCGCGGACGCGCATGAGCGTAGACGTGCAGGCACGTGGGCGTGTGGGCGCGCGGGGCGAGCGGGCGAGCGGTCGCGCGGGAGAGCGGTCCCGCGGGCGAGCGGGCGAGCAAGTCGTGAGGGTGGGCACGTGGATGAGAGCGAGTCCGAGGCGGCGAACGCAAGCGTTAGCGCGATGGCGAGGAAACGCGCTGCCGCGTGGGCGAGGAAGACCTCTGGCGATATGGATCAACAAGCGATCGGTGGTGAGCTGGTGAGCGCTAACGCGCAGGTTGGCGATGGCGCGTTGTGTTATGCCGACGCGATGGTCGAGCAGCATGCGCAGGTGAGCGATCGTGCGTTGGCGAGCAGTATGCGAAGGTGAGCGATCGCGAGCAGCATGTGCAGGAGGGCGATCGTGCGATGGTAATCAGCATGCGCCTGGTGATCAGTATGCGCAGGGTCGCGTGATGGTGATCAGCATGCCAGGGTCACGCGATGGCGATCAGCATGCGCAGGTGGGCGGTCGCGCAATGGCGAGCAGCATCCGCGATGGCGATCAGCATCCGCAGTTGAGGGTCGCGCGATGGCGATCAGCATCCGCAGTTGAGGGTCGCGCGATGGCGATCAGCATCCGCAGTTGAGGGTCGCGCGATGGCGATCAGCATCCGCAGTTGAGGGTCGCGCGATGGCGAGCAGCATCCGCGATGGCGATCAGCATCCGCAGTTGAGGGTCGCGCGATGGCGATCAGCATCCGCAGTTGAGGGTCGCGCGATGGCGATCAGCATCCGCAGTTGAGGGTCGCGCGATGGCGATCAGCATCCGCAGTTGAGGGTCGCGCGATGGCGATCAGCATCCGCAGTTGAGGGTCGCGCGATGGCGATCAGCATCCGCAGTTGAGGGTCGCGCGATGGCGATCAGCATCCGCAGTTGAGGGTCGCGCGATGGCGATCAGCATCCGCAGTTGAGGGTCGCGCGATGGCGATCAGCATCCGCAGTTGAGGGTCGCGCGATGGCGATCAGCATGCGCAGGTGAGCTAGTAGCTGGCGAACCATGTTCCTTCAGAAGTGTTGGAGAACGTTGGCGTGCCGGCTGTAACACACGCGGGCGATCCAGAGATCGCCGAGAGACAGGTGATCGCTGGCGAGCTGATGATCGCTGGCGAGCTGATGATCGCTGGCGAGCTGATGATCGCTGACGAGCAGAAGGCTACGCGTGGAAGCCTGTGCATAGAAGAAGAGTCCTTGACCCCGACCTGAACCGAAGTTCTAGATCGTGAGGGCGAACGTGGGCGCACAGGGCGCGTAACAGAAACCAACAGGAACAGCAGGGATGATCATCTTGAAAGCGCTAACAAAAAGGAGAGCGCTGATGAGCAGAAGAGCGCCTGTGTGTTAACACTGAGCAGGAGCAGGAGAGAACACAGCAGAAGGGCGCGCAGGGAAACCCTGACACGCAAGGGAAGAACCCCCGTGGAGGCAACCCTTTGCCCCGAAGGGATCGTTGTCCGCCAGGAGACTGATGTCCGTCGGAAGACCGCTGTCCGTCGGGAAGATCGTTGTCCGTCGGGAAGACCGTTGCCCGTCGGAAGACGAGATCAGACTGCTGTCCATCTGCACCAAGGCGGAAGATCGAGAAAAAGGAGTTGTAGGCTGCAAACGGAGATCCAAAAAGGCGCCTCAAGCACCCTTATAGGGAGATGAGAGGCCCTTACGACGAGGCAGACGATGGGCCTACGGCGAGGGAGGCCAACAGCAACCGCAACAAAAGAAACCTCCGAAGAGGAGTCTCTATGAGTGTACTCTCTCGCGAACGAAAGAGAAACACTTCGTGGAAGAGACTGGTCAGCCAGTGACCTAAAAGGAGCAATCCTCCGAAGAGGAGCTCCTGCAGTTGCCCAGCCCCTTGAGCGAAACTGCAGGTGCGACCGCTCAGCACCAAGAGCATAGTCGCACGAAAAAAAGGCAAGAGAAGAACCCCCCAAAAGGGGAAAAACTCAAGCCTGGACAGGAAAAACATCCCTCGGAAGGAAAGTTACCCGCCCAAGGAGGCAAGCCTCCTGAGAGTTCTAAAATGAACTGGAGAGCTGTCCGTCGACACGGGAGTACTTCCAGTAGAAGGAGACACGCCCCTGACGAAAAAACAAGGGGGGAGGCAGCAACAGCCGAATCCCCAGGACTCAACCAGACAGCTCACACCGTTGCCATATTACAGAAACGAACTAGATCGGTAACTGTAAAAAAAAATAAAACAAATAATATTAGTACACATTCATTCCCCCGGGAAGGCTCCGAAGAGGAATCCCGAGGGAAAGGAACAAGAATTACACAACAGGCACGTGCCCTCACAACCACTTACACTCACGGAAGGAGAGCTGTAACCAAAACAGAATTATAACAATTATAATTATGTAACTATGTAATAATGTAATTTAAAAAAGAATGAACACTAAAGAAAGAACGAAAACCCCGAAAGGAATCGTTCTACAAAAAACAACTACAATTAGATTCATAACTAATTGAGACAAACGTACGGCGTAGCAACCCCCCCACACGGAAAGGAAGCTACAAGGGCGTAGTAAAACGTAGTAAAAGGGTGAACGACCTCAAGAGAGAGAGAGAGAAAGACATAAGTCAAACTCGATCGCCACCCATAAAATTACGCCGTGGTGGCCTAACTGCCGCAGGACTCCACGTAGATATCGTACACTACACACACAAATCTGAAAAGGAAACTTACTTATTTCTATACTCAAATATATATACAAACATGAAAACATGTTTACATATAAATTGAGTAAATGAAAAGTAAGCGATTAAGTAAAGACAAAACAAACAATGGCTGCCAAGAGAGGACCAAGACAGAGACGTCTGTCACAGTCCGAGCCAAAAGTGAAAGTGAGTATTCACCTGTGTGTGAGGGGGAGGAGGGGTAGCTAGCTACCACTCCCCTACCCCCCCGCTAACTAGCGCGGGGGTAATACACCCTCGTTAAATTCTAATGGCTCGCCATTTCAGCTACGCTAAAAGGTAACCCTTTGTAAAATGTTATTTTCATTAGTAAAATAAATTTTTGAATATACTTACCCGATAATCATGTAGCTGTCAACTCTGTTGCCGACAGAAATCTACGGTCGGGATACGCCAGCGATCGCTATACAGGTGGGGGTGAACACCACAGCGCCATCTGTGGTCAGGTACTCCAGTACTTCTTGTCAACACCACCTCAATTTTTTCCTCGGTCCACTGGTTCTCTATGGGGAGGAAGGGTGGGTCAATTAAATCATGATTATCGGGTAAGTATATTCAAAAATTTATTTTACTAATGAAAATAACATTTTTCAATATTAATCTTACCCGATAATCATGTAGCTGATTCACACCCAGGGTGGTGGGTGGAGACCAGCATACATGTTAACAAAGAAGCTAAGTATCCCGTATTTTATTTTATTAGTTATTCAAAAATAACATAAAATAAATAAGTACCTGGTAAGGAAGACGACTTGAACCATTACTCTGCCTTTATTAAGTACGTCTTCCTTACTGAGCGTAGCGGTCCTCTTAGGATGCTGAACGACTCTTAGGTGCTGAAGTATAAAGGGCTGCAACCCATACTAAAGGACCTCATCACAACCTTTAACCTCGGCGCTTCTCAAGAAAGAATTGACCACCCGCCAAATCAACAAGGATGTGGAAGGCTTCTTAGCCGACCGTACAACCCATAAAAAGTATTCAAGAGAAAGGTTAAAAAGGTTATGGGATTATGGGAATGTAGTGGCTGAGCCCCCGCCTACTACTGCATTCGTTGCTACGAATGGTCCCAGGGTGTAGCAGTTCTCGTAAAGAGACTGGACATCTTTGAGATAGAATGATGCGAACACTGACTTGCTTCTCCAATAGGTTGCATCCATAACACTCTGCAGAGAACGGTTCTGTTTGAGGGCCACTGAAGTAGCCACAGCTCTCACTTCATGTGTCCTTACCTTCAGCAAAGCAAGGTCTTCTTCCTTCAGATGAGAATGTGCTTCCCTAATCAGGAGCCTGAATAGGTAAGAAACTGAGTTCTTAGACCTTGGAAGAGAAGGCTTCTTGATAGCACACCATAAGGCTTCTGATTGTCCTCGTAAAGGTTATGACCTTTTTAGATAGTACCTAAGAGCTCTAACTGGGCAAAGTACTCTCTCCAGTTCGTCCCCCACCAAGTTGGATAGGCTTGGGATCTCAAACGACTTAGGCCAAGGACGTGAAGGAAGCTCGTTTTAGCAAAAAACCGAGCTGCAAGGAACATGTAGCCGTTTCAGATGTGAAAACTATGTTCCTGCTGAAGGCGTGGATCTCACTTACTCTTTTAGCTGTTGTCAAGCACACGAGGAAAAGAGTTTTTAATGTGAGGTCCTTAAAAGAGGCTGATTGGAGAGGTTCAAATCTTGATGACATAAGGAACCTTAGGACCACGTCTAGATTCCAGCCTGGAGTGGACAACCGACGTTCCTTTGAGGTCTCAAAAGACCTAAGGAGGGCCTGTAGATCTTTGTTGGTGGAAAGATCCAAGCCTCTGTGGCGGAAAACCGCTGCCAACATACTTCTGTAACCCTTAATCGTAGGAGCTGAAAGGGATCTTACGTTCCTTAGATGTAACAGGAAGTCAGCAATCTGGGTTACAGTGGTACTGGATGAGGAAACTGCATTGGCCTTGTACCAGCTTCGGAAGACTTCCCCTTTAGACTGATAGACTCTGAGAGTGGATGTCCTCCTTGCTCTGGCTGCCTCCTTCGAAAAGCCCCTAGCTCTTGAGAGTCTTTCGAAAGTCTGAAGGCAGTCAGACGAAGAGCGTGGAGGTTTGGATGTACCTTCTTTACGTGAGGTAGACGTAGAAGGTCCACTCCTAGAGGAAGAGTCCTGGGAATGTCGACCAGCCATTGCAGTACCTCTATGAACCATTCTCTCGCGGGCCAGAGCGGAGCCAACCAACGTCAGCCGTGTCCCTTTGCGAGAGGCGAACTTCTGAAGTACCCTGTTGACAATCTTGAACGGCGGGAATGCATACAGGTCGAGATGGGACCAATCCAGCAGAAAAGCATCCACGTGAACTGCTGCTGGGTCTGGAATCGGAGAACAATACAACGGGAGTCTCTAGGTTATCGAGGTAGCGAACAGATCTATGGTTGGCTGACCCCACAGGGCCCAAAGTCTGCTGCAAACATTCTTGTGAAGGGTCCACTCTGTGGGGATGACCTGACCCTTCCGGCTAAGGCGATCTGCCATGACATTCATATCGCCCTGAATGAACCTCGTTACCAGCGTGAGCTTTCGATCTTTTAACCAGATGAGGAGGTCCCTTGCGATCTAGAACAACTTCCACGAATGAGTCCCTCCCTGCTTGGAGATGTAAGCCAAGGCTGTGGTGTTGTCAGAGTCCACCTCCACCACCTTGTTAAGCTGGAGGAACTTGAAGTTTATCAAGGTCAGATGAACCGCCAACAGCTCCTTGCAATAGATGTGAAGTGTCCTTAGCTCCTGATTCCATGTTCCCGAGCATTCCTGTCCGTCCAAAGTCGCACCCCAGCCCGTGTCTGATGCGTCAGAGAAGAGACGGCGGTCGGGTTTCTGAACAGCCAAAGGTAGACTTCCTTGAGAAGAAAGCTGTTCTTTCACCACGTGAGAGTAGACCTCCTCTCTTCGGAAACAGGAACTGAGATCGTCTCTAGCGTCATGTCCTTTATCCAGTGAGCCGCTAGATGATACTGAAGGGGGCGGAGGTGGCGTCTCCCTAACTCGATGAACAGGGCCAGCGATGAAAGTGTCCCTGTTAGACTCATCCACTACCTGACTGAGCATCGGTTCCTTCTCAGCATGCTCTGGATGCAATCTAGGGCTTAGTAGATCCTTGGGGCCGACGGAAAAGCCCGAAAAGCTCGACTCTGAAGATCCATACCCAGGTAGACAATGGTCTGGGATGGGACGAGCTGGGACTCCTCAAAATTGACCAGGAGGCCCAGTTCCTTGGTCAGATCCATAGTCCATCTGAGAATCTCCAGACAGCGACGACTTGTGGGAGCTCTTAAAAGCTAGCCGTCTGACGGAGCCGGACACAAGATCATGGTACTGCTGCACAGTCTGTGAACTGTCAACCATGGGGAAGCGAGGAAGTACAGCGACAACCCGAAGCTGTCTAGACTGTCTGGGTCGTACAGACAACTCCTTATCGGGTTGCTGAGGTTGCCGCACTGCGTCACAACAAGTCACTTCTGTTGGTTGTTGAACGTCTTCCCAGTGACACACTGACTCCGTAAACAAAAAATCCTCTAACAAGGACTAAGCTTGGACTGCATGTCTTGCAACAAAGCTCAAGGTCTAAGGGAGCAGGTGTGGTAACAGACGGGGTTAGCGACTGAAGTGGAACCATTACCCTCCCTGGAAGCATGTTATGCTTAAATAAAAGTCCATAGGAGGCTAAGCAGCTAAAGGCTCCTCTCCAAATGACAGAGTCCTCAAGGGACTATCAGAAGGAGGGAGAATAGCACTTTCTCATCTACAGGAACCATATCCGAGAAAAGCTAAGTTCTCTCAGTGAGGGTTTCACTGGTGCAAAAGCAGCAGACTAGAAGGCAACGTTATGAAACTGCTTGACAGTCTAGTGAGTTGGCAACAACCAAAGATGTGTGACTGAGGAGCATGCGGTAAGGTATGCAGAGCATGCTGTATGCAGAGCATGCTGTATGTAGAGCATGCTGTAAGGTAAGCAGAGCATGTTGCATGGCGTGCGGCTTATGCTGCATGGGATGAGGCTCATGCTGCATGGGATGAGGCTCATGCTGCATGGTATGAGGCTCATGCTGCATGGGATGAGGCTCATGCTGCAAGGGATGAGGCTCATGCCGCATGCGTTGAGGAGGATGCCGCATAGTATGAGGCTCCTGCCTCATGGGTTGAGGCGGTTGCCGCATAGCATGAGGCTCCTGCCTCATGGTTTGAGGAGGATGCCGCATAGCATGAGACTCCTCATAGCATGAGACTCCTGCCTCATGGTTTGAGGAGGATGCCGCATAGCATGAGGCTGCCTCATGGGTAGAGGAGGTTGCCGCATAGCATGAGGCTCCTGCCTCATGGGTTGAGGAGGATGCTGCATAGCATGAGGCTCCTGCCTCATGGTTTGAGGAGGATGCCGCATAGCATGAGGCTCCTGTGAGGTTCCTGCCTCAAGAGTTGCGTCTGCCTCAAGGGTTGAGGAGGTAGCTGCGCAGAGAGAGGCTCATGCTGTGAAGAATGCGGTTGCTGCATGCGTTGAGGCGGCTGCCTCATAGCATGAGGTTCCTGCCTCAAGAGTTGCGTCTGCCTCAAGGGTTGAGGAGGTGGCTGCGCAGAGAGAGGCTCTTGCCTCAAGAGTTGAGGCTCTAGCCTCAAGAGTTGAGGTTCTTGCCTCAAGAGTTGAGGCTCTTGCCTCAAGAGTTGAGGTTCTTGCCTCAAGAGTTGAGGCTCTTGCCTCAAGAGTTGAGGTTCTTGCCTCAAGAGTTGAGGCTCTTGCCTCAAGAGTTGAGGTTCTTGCCTCAAGAGTTGAGGTTCTTGCCTCAAGAGTTGAGGTTCTTGCCTCAAGAGTTGAGGCTCTTGCCTCAAGAGTTGAGGTTCTTGCCTCAAGAGTTGAGGCTCTTGCCTCAAGAGTTGAGGTTCTTGCCTCAAGAGTTGAGGCTCTTGCCTCAAGAGTTGAGGTTCTTGCCTCAAGAGTTGAGGCTCTTGCCTCAAGAGTTGAGGCGGTTGCCGCATAGCATGAGGCTCCTGCCTCAAGGAAAGTGGAGGTTGCTGCATAGCGCTGGTACCTGGCAACTCCCAATGCGGCAGCTCACGCATGGAGGCAGGAGGAGCCTCAACATCATACGTCTGGCAGGGTGGACTGCGCAGAGGTGGAGGAGCGCTCGCAGGAGAAGGTGTGCTAACCTTCTCTGCCTGAAACTCCTGCATCAACACCGCAAGCTGAGACTGCATTGTCTGCAGCATAGACCACTAGAGTTTAAGAAAGACAACAACAAACGGAGCTACTGTCCGTTGAGACTGAGGGTCTAAAACAGCTGGTGCGGCAACAGACGGAGTTACTGCCTGTTGCGATACCACCTTGCCTCTCTGGGAGGTGTGCAGTTGTCGTACTGCAGCAAGTCCGAACTGACCCAGTGCTAATGGCACCACCTAGGAGTTGGACTTGCGCGGAAGGGACCGACTTGCACTTAAAAGCTGCAAGATTTGGTCCATGGTTTCTGCGAGAAACCTCTTCCGCAGACGAGGAATAAAAGGGCTCTCTCGTCTTTGTGTGGGTGGGGTGATCACGTCGGCTACGTGAGTTGGTTACACCCGAAACCACGGAGGGAAACGTCTGTTCGTCGATCAAGGCCTGATGAACCCATAAGTCCTTCGACGTTACTTCTCCCCTGCTTGGGAGCTTGTAAGAGGTCCCAGACTAGGCGAACAACTGGCACGAACAGACGAACCCTCGAACGCAACACTGTAACACTTTGCGCTTATCACTTTATCACTTTTGATTTTCTGTTTGCACTTATTTCACTAAACTCGAAACTTTAAGTGGTTTGTACCTGAAACACGCAATTCTATCCTTCATTAAAAGTTAGTAATTGCGAAAACAGTATTACAATGTAACAGAAAAACATAATGAAAGATAAATAATTCAGTGGCTGGAAAAGAGACTAAACACTAGATTAAATAAACTACGTTTAAAATCTCTCACCGCATAAAGCCTGAGAACAAGAATAAAACTCTAGAAACGTTTACCTTCTTCCCCTAAAGAGACTAGGGAGAAGAGCAAAAACGATAACAACGTTACCCGCTTGAACGAAACGTTTATCCTCCTCTCTCTCCCTCCGTCTCTATCTCTCTCTCTCTCTCTCTTGACTTAGAACCTGAGAGATGAGCCCAATTATATATATCGTTAAAACATATTATTGTTAAAGGAAAAATACTGAAAGATTTCCCAAATAAAAAGTTCCTTTATTAGAATTAAAACCATTTAAGCTAAGAAAGAATGAACAAAACGATAGAATCGTTCTACTCTTACTGCAACGTGACACCGTGAATACTCTCTCTCTATCGTAACGATAGAGCGCAAGTTGAACGTTCTGAACGTCAACAACTGCAGAGACAAAACAAAACGTTAGTTCAACTTTGAAAACAGTACGAGACTATCAAAGAAATTCTTTCAAAAACATTAAAATAGCATAATATGTTAACAGGTAAAAACGAAATGACGGGCTCAATGTTAATTAACTTCGGTTCCAAGAAAAGACCGCCTACTATTAGGAAAGGTCGAATATAAACAAATATAAAAATTAATTTTAATAAGTTTATAATAAAAGGAAGTTAATCGAAGAGGCCTATAAAAGGCGGAGAGATATAAAATAAATCTATAACTTTGTTAAGCAAAATTAAGAAAGAGAGTCTATACTCTCTTCGACACCAACACTTCCGTCTAAGGGAAGGGTCGGCCATTAAAAGTGAAAGAGAGTTCATACTCTCTTCGTCACCAAAATTAAATCAAAAATTAAATCAAATTAATTCCAAAAACTTGCTAAGCTAATGATAAAGCTTCCTGAATAGCGAAGGCTAAACTCTAGAGCAAATACATCACCAAATCGTGAGCAATAACTCCAGAATCAACAGCGTATCCATGTAGGTCTAGCCGGAGGCACGACAGAGGAAAAAATTGAGGTGGTGTTGACAAGAAGTACTGGAGTACCTGACCACAGATGGCGCTGTGGTGTTCACCCCCACCTGTATAGCGATCGCTGACGTATCCCGACCGTAGATTTCTGTCGGCAACAGAGTTGACAGCTACATGATTATCGGGTAAGATTAATATTGAAAATAGCGTGGTTTGTATTTCGGTTACGGAACAAATGACAGATTTTAAATTAATTTATTTTTCCTGACGATACAGACCTGTAGCTATTTATAGTGGATATTACTTTCGGTGAAACTAAAAGACGAGCCATTGGACTTTTATCGAGGGTTAACCATCCACCTGCTAGTTAGCAAGGATGGGTAGTTGCTACCCAGCTCACTCACACACCTGGGCTGTGAATGCACTTTACTTGAAGTTAGAACTTCAAGGTGAATAAGCACTGGCGGGACAATTTGTGTAAATAGCTACAGGTTTGTACCGTTAGGAAAAATACAAATTACTGTACTTCCAAATATGTCATTTGTTCCATCACTAAATACAAACCAAAGCTATTTATAGGGAATGACTTACCCTTTAGGTGGGTGGAAGTCCACACCAACCTGGCTTATCAGCATTTGACCCAAGGTTTTCTCCGTAAGTGCTCTGCACGTAAATGGTAGGAACCCTTAAACTTCGCTAAATACCGTGCTATGTACGGTCAGCGGCCTACGCAAGCTGTGCGCTTGTGATACTAGCACTGTGACTGGTCCAGGTAAGAGTTCTCCGAGTCATCGGACTCTTCCAGGGGTACCATGGACATTGCCCAATCCCACCTCGCCAAGGGGTATGGGGACGTAACGAGTATATCTACCTATACCAGGTTACACAAGGGATATGGTTCTACCTGCAGACAGCAGAGGTCAGCTTTGTAGAGTACCATAGGTGTTGTTATTCCATAGGGTGGAAGATGAAAGAAAGAAAGTCAGTCATTCTCTGTCATTCATAATAGACTTAACCATGATTAAACTCTGCCCTTCCTCATCTACTACTTGTCCATCAAGGAGCCTGAGGTTTTTAAACCATTTATTGTGTAGCCACCACAGGATCCATGAAGAATGTCTCCATGTTCCTGTGGGTCACGTCTTGTAAGAAGTAGGTGGTGAAGGTCATTTGACGCTTCTACACGCTCGTTGACAAGGCCTACGTAAAAGAGTAGTTTTATAAGACGCTAGGGCATATTCCAGCCCCTGACATTATGAGCTCTCAATCTCTTATATGAGGAGAAGAATAAGGATTTGATGCTTGGTCCATGACCTTGTGAATCCAAGCCGAGAACGTGTTTTTGGTGATCCTTCTCTTGACTTTCCCTGAGCTGATGTAGAGTGCCGAAACTCGGGGGCAAGCTCTTGTAGTAGTTTCCTTGAGGTAGGACCTCCAGTTTCTCTTTGCCATAGTAACCATTGATCTGGATCATTGGTCATGCTGCGAAGGACTCCCAGACCGAAGGGTTCGGATTCTGGGATCTGAGATACCAGAAATGAGGTCAAGTATTACCTAGCACATTGACGTGAGTGAGACGTTAAGGACAGCCAATGGGGCTCGGCGACCCTCTTGGCCAAAGCCAACACGATCAGGAGACCTGTCATTGAGGTCAGGTGAACATCTGCTGCTTGGAGTCCTAGAATGAGATCTCCATTCAGACTAGAGGTATGTAGGCTCAAAACTCCGTATTAGGAGGGGCGACGCCAACATGGAAGAAAAGTTAATCCATTTTGGTCTGAGGGTGAAGCTCGAGGATTAGAGGTGGCCTTCTATTGCCGAGACCGAGAGAAGCTTTCCTCCCGAGGGTAGACGAGAAACTCCTCTAATGCTAGTATAGTTGCATAGAGTGGAGGGATACCACTTCCAAGATACCAAAATACAGTCCATTTGGCCTGGACAGCGGAAGCCAAATATCTACGTAGGTATCCAAACATCCTCTTTGCAACCTGTTGCAGAAGAGACTCTCTGAGAGATGATGAGCTGGATAGTCTCCAGGTGTGAAGTAGCAGTGAAGATACTGCTTTGTGAAAAATTTTCATGTGTGGCTGTTATAGTTACTGAGGGAGATGTCTCAGGATCTCCGACGGGAATTGCAGATGAGTCAATAGCCGTGACGAGTCTGATGGCCAGCTCCCGAAGATTAAGGGCAGGGGAGAGATGAATCCAATTCCTGTAGGATCTCTCGGGATCTACGTCAGTAAGTGAGATGAGTCTTCTAACAAGACATGAGCCCTGATGACGAGGCCTGCTCTGAAGAGCAATGGCGGGGAATGAGCAAACCCAATTCCTGCCAGAGGAAATACCCGGGAGGGGAGACAAAGCAGGAAAAGGAAGATTCTCTGACGGACGCGAAAGGCGACCATCATTTGCTGACACTATCGGCAATCCTTCCGGCAAACAGGAAGATTATTGCACAGTGGCTGGTGGAGGGACTCTCCCTCGGAAGGGGGAGTTCCAGCACCTAGAGGCGATCCCCTTGGCTTCAGTCTCTGTTTCCAATCCAGAAGTTCTAGCTCAAGTTGAAGGTCAACATCGGGTGTTGCCTGAGAAATGAGCTGGAGCTCAAATCTAAGTTCTCCTCAAAGGGGGTGGTACTCCTTGTTGTAGGAAGGTTGCCCTTATCTATGGAAGGTTTAAGAGGCGGTACCGTTCGGACTCTAACCAGAGCCCGGAAGTCAAGGGAACAGCATGCCCCCCCCCCCCCCCATTTTCTTTTGATGCATCTGAAGGGAGAGTTCAATCCGGGAAGGGACGAAGAGGTTGACTCCTCAGCAAAGATTTCCATTTGTCAACCGTCTTCTCGGGTCTGTCTCCAGCCCAGGTCTCATAGAGATTCAAGAAAAATGGATTCTACCCCTGCCTTTACTTGTGCCCAAGAAGAGGTTGGATTTGAAGGAATTCAATGCGGGCTTGATGAACCCGAGTGAAATGGTGACTTAAAAGACGTAACCACTGCTGGCTGAAAATGTGTCTCGTAGAAGGAAGATTCCTGTCATTCTCTTCCTAGGATCCAGTCAATCAGCGGAAAAAACCTCTGAATGATGATGAAGGACGTATACAAGGGTACCTGTCTCTGATAAGGAAGCCGGGTATCTCTCGAGATTTGCTTCAATCCTCCGATCTTGGTAAACTTGGGATGAAGCCTCGATGGTAACGAAAGTCAGCCACCGAGTCTGTTAGGATCAATCCGTCATACTGAAGTCTTCGGAGAAAAAAGCCAATCCTGGCAAACTAGATTGACACTAGGGTAAACCTTCCCGTGAGAAACTGCTAGATGGTTGAAGATAATTCCTCGATGACGGCATTCCAGAATCTAGGACTAAGAGTCCTATTGGTCAAACGTACCCAGGAAGACCTGTGGACTAACTGCTTGTTTGACTGTATGCCCTCTACTCACCAAACAGAGTTTGAAAAACCGACCTGTTCCAGGAGGAGAGAACGAAACTAGAGACTATCTATAGGAGGAACTGACAAAAGAGGCTCGGAGACCTCGATGAAAATACATCATTCTGTCCAAAGACATAATGCCAGTGACGGTCATCCGACTGGTTGTTTCGAACGCGTAGGTAAAGAGAGAATCGCCCTCACACTTCCATGGGTGGGAGAAAGAGAGAAAGTGTATTCTCTAGTAGCTGAGCTGCGAATTCTCTGTCCTTGTTGGAAAGAGATGCATACTCCAAACTCGTAGCAGGGGACCCGACACGGGGCAACCTCCTCGAGGACGAGAGAAAAAAAGGAGTTATCTCTTGGATAAGAACATCGATGATGTCCAAGGCATCCCTTTCCCAGCAATGACCAAGAGGCCTTTTCTTGGTGACGTGAGTGACAAGAAAGTCCACAGCTGCGCTACAGCAGCTACAACCGGAGAAATAGTATTTTTACAACACCAATCACGGTGGTGTTTCCAGGTGGTCAAACATCCAATTACTGACCAGACCCCACTTTGCTTGGCTTTGCTGATCGGACAAGAAACGGCATTTCCACCTTGGTATGGCTGTTCAAGCTAAGGGCTGGTCGAATATGCTTCGCCTGAATTGAATCCCACTGAATTCAATCCCCTGGAACAGTGGGAAGGAAAAAAGGACTGAGGAGAGGATCCATGGCATTGGCCCATAAACCATGAAAGTGATCCGACAAGTTCTCAAACTTGTGGAGATGGGGGAAGCAAATAACCCAAAGGAATTATGTTCACAAGAGGCAGATGTGAGTGATCACCAACTGCTGTGTAGAATAGAGTTCTACCTGCCTGGTGGCGGCATATAGGAGAGGGTACATGCGCAACTACCAAAGCTCATTCATTCAATGAAAATGTTGACTTGTAAGGTAACCATGTACCAAAAAGAAGAGACAAACTAGTCTCTTAGGCAAACAGCCTGTCAGCCCACTCGTAGTAGTAGAAGTGGTAATAGTCGTGACTGTGGTCTGATGAAAATGTTCATAGGGGATGAATGTTTGAGGGTGCTGACAAGAACTGGCAAGCCGATGGATGCATCGGGATACCGATAGCACTGTAAGGTATAAAGTACCAAGGTTGACACTTGTGCTTTAATCCTCTCATTGAAGGTGACAGCTGGATTAGGTTCCAGGAGGGGAGAGTGTGCTAAACTTCCTCAACTGCATGTCGTGGTAATCACTACCAGAGTAGTGCCACTTGCAGAAAACAAAGTTTATCTGGCCCACTGTTGACGTTGTCTCATCTAGAAGAGGAGAGTGCACGCTTGAAGTGAGGATCGCAGGCAGAAGAGATCTCCGATCCTTACCACAAAAGTTCTCCGAAGAATGAAGTAGGAGAAAACCACTACAAGGGATAAAGCATCTGAGATTCTCTGGTGGCTGTCGGCAATTCTACCAAAAGCAGGAAACTGTCGGAGGTTGCTGGAAACCAGGAACCTGGAAGAGAATTGAAGAGTGATGGCGCGCTGACAGGCGATGAGGTGACGGCAAACGCCAAGGAGATGATATATAACAGGTAGCTGGCAAACGAGCCACTGCCGAATGACGAGCAGCTAGCAAACTGCGAACAGCTGGCGAGTGACGAGTAGCTGGCTAACGCCACAAGGCTAGCGAACAGTGAATCAAATAAGAGTCTAAATATAAGCAGGTGGGTATCGAGAAGACGGGCTGTCGAGAGACGAGGCGAGCCACGAGGCGACAAGTGATACTCTCTAAAAGAAGGGCAATCTCGGCATGGGGTAAGGCGAGGAGTGAAGGCGACTGTGACGAGTGACGAACACACGACACACTCCTGTCCCCCACAGCTGGAGTAAAACAATCGCCTGAAGGCGAGTGGCGAGCATCTGACGAACATCATCATTATGAACTTTAGTTTGGTTGACTATGTTGATGATGTCAATTCCAGGTCATTTAGTGAGGAAACCAATCAAGTTTTTTCTTTGTAATTCTATAGTTTTATATAATTTCAACTTCTTTCCCATGTGGAGAATTGTTCCAATTATAAAAGTAATTAAGGAAAACAATAGCTTTGCATAATTTGGTAGTACTGTATACAGAAAGCGTGGTCTTGTAAACAAATACCACACTGAACCTCTACTCTGCTCCTTTCAAATACAAAGAGTATTGGTTTGCCTATAAAAAAAAAAAAATAAGCTAAACAGCCTAAAAGGCAAACCCCAAGAAATGGTATGGAAAACAGTCTGGAAGAATTGTGCATATTTCTACTCTGCCATTCAAATATCTGGGTCCACAACGAGTAAGAACAGTGCTCAAAGACGAATTAAGTAGGAGCCTTTGTGGCTGATTGGGACGGACATAGTCGGTATTAAAATGTGGGTAAATATTTTACTATAGATCAGTATCCTTAATGAAGAAAATACGAACTATTCCTCGCATAATCATAGGTATTTTGAACTGTTCTGATGCAAATAAATGGGAGAAACCCATATTCTTCAAACTTTAAAAATTTTTAAATTCCAAAAGATATGACAATAGCTTCACTCCTGACGAGATAATACAGTACTAAATCATATTTCGTAAATTGTAAAACTAGCTTCACACTATCGTACTTCAGACCAAGATAAACATTTTACCCATAAAGAAAATCAATTTGACGAGTAATAAGAAAGTTTACGACTGTCCCATCTAACTACATAACCCCTTAAAGTAAGTATGGGGGTGAGAATGAGTAAGTACACAACATCCTAGGTTGGGTTAAGTAGGAACGCAAAAGTTTTATCTAACTTCTGATAGTGACAGCACAAAGACAAGTTTTCATATAATCATCATATAATTTCAAGAATAATTCACATTGATTTGATTATATATTGAATAATAGATCTTAAATCGTGAGACATCATTTGTAAACCTCAGACTTTCATGTTTCCCTAATGGAACCTAGGGCAACGTCTTCTTTGATGCCATAGAGGGAGGGTTATATAATTTATCATATCTTCACAAATGCAGTAAAGGACTTATAACGGTATTATTATAGTAAAAGATGGGGCAAGCTTTACTGATAAAACAATTGGGGTATATCTAGAAAGACTTCTTTTTGTTTTTAAATTACCTTTATTTCCCTTGCAAATAAATAGTTAATAAGATATACCCTAATATATCCTATGTTAATGAAGAACACCCAGTGGGAATCAGGGGTTTTGGGTGAAGAAAACATACTGGCAAATCAATAATGGTAAAACTAACCTTTTCTTCGTTATAAATTATTCTATGGGATAATTTATGGGATGGAAAATTGCAAAAATTGCAAAAAAATGATATTTTAATTATAAAATAAATTTTTGAATATACTTACCCCGGTGAATATATAATAGCTGAGCCTCCGGCGGCTCGACAGAAAAAACACAAAAACTCGCGAGCGATCGCTATGAAGGTTGCGGGTGTGCCCACTAGCGCCAACTATCGGCCAGATACCGCATATACATGTAAACAGACCCAATTTTTCTCATCCCGCTGGGTCTCTATCGGGGAGGAAGGGGGGGCCTTTAATTTATATATTCACCGGGTAAGTATATTCAAAAATTTATTTTATAATTAAAATATCATTTTTAAATATTTAACTTAGCCGGTGAATATATAATAGCTGATTCACACCCATGGTGGTGGGTAGAGACCAGAGTTAATTAAGTTTACAGCGTATATGCTTAGAGTTTTTGACAGTTATATCATAACAAAACCCAGATATATAAAGGTACCTGGTAAGGAAGTTGACTTAGACGATTACTCTGCCTTATTAGTCTGTCTTCCTCACGAGGCCCAGCGATCCTCTTAGGATGCTGAAAGACTCCCAGGAGCTGAAGTATCAAGGGCTGCAACCCATACAACAGGACCTCATCAAACCTCTAATCTGGGCGCTCTCAAAAAATGACATTTGACCACCCGCCAAATCAAAAAAGGCTGCGAAAGGCTTCTTAGCCTTCCGTACAACCCAATTAAAAAACATTTCAAGAGCAGATTAAAAGGATATTGGAATTAAGGGAATGTAGTGGTAGAACCCTTACCCACTACTGCATTCGCTGTAACGAATGGACCCAGTGTGTAGCAGTCCTCGTAAAGAGTCTGGACATCTTTTAAGTAAAACGACGCGAATACCGACTTGCTTCTCCAAACGGTCGCGTCCATAATACTTTGCAGAGATTTATTTTGCTTAACGGCCACGGAAGTTGCTATAGCTCTTATTTCGTGCGTCTTAACCTTAAGCAAGCATCGGTCTTTTTCATTCAAGTGAGAATGAGCCTCTCGTATTAAAAGTCTGATAAAATATGACAAAGCATTCTTTGACATAGGCAATGATGGTTTCTTAACTGAGCACCATAATGCCTCAGATCCACCTCGTAAGGACTTAGTACAAGCTAAGTAGAACTTAAGAGCTCTAACTGGACACAGCACTCTTTCAAGTTCGTTGCCTACGATCTCTGACAGGCAAGGTATATCAAAAGACTTAGGCCAAGGACGAGAAGGCAGTTCATTTTTGGCCAGGAAACCAAGTTGAAGTGAACATGAGGATTTTTCTGTAGAAAAGCCGATGTTCTTACTGAAGGCATGAATTTCACTGACCCTTTTAGCCGAAGCCAAGCACACTAGGAAAAGTGTCTTGAGGGTGAGATCCTTCAGGGAGGCTGAATGTAATGGCTCAAACCTGTCTGACATGAGGAACCTTAGGACCACGTCTAAGTTCCATCCAGGAGTTGCCAAACGACGTTCCTTAGAGGTCTCGAAAGACTTAAGGAGATCTTGGAGATCTTAATTGTTGGAAAGATCTAAGCCTCTATGACGAAAGACCGAAGCCAACATGCTCCTGTAGCCCTTAATCGTGGGAGCTGAGAGGGAGCGAACATTTCTCAGATGTAAAAGAAAATCTCCGATTGGGCTACAGAGGTACTGGAAGAGGACATAGATGCTGGCTTGCACCAATCTCGAAAGACTTCCCACTTCGACTGGTATACTCTGATGGTAGAAGCTCTCCTAGCTCTCGCAATTGCACTGGCTGCCTCCTTCGAAAAGCCTCGAGCTCTTGAGAGTATCTCGATAGTCTGAAGGCAGTCAGACGAAGCGCGGGGAGGCTTTGATGAACATTCTTTACGTGGGGCTGACGTAAGAGATCTACCCTTAGAGGAAGACTTCTTGGAATGTCTACCAGCCATTGAAGTACCTCGGTGAACCACTCTCTCGCGGACCAGAGGGTAGCAACCAACGTCAACCCTGTCCCTTCGTGAGAGGCAAACTTCTGCAGTACCTTGTTGACTATCTTGAATGGTGGGAATGCATATAAGTCCAGATGAGACCAATCCAGTAGAAACGCGTCTATGTGGATTGCTTCTGTATCTAGGACTGGTGAGCAATAGATTGGTAACCTTTTGGTCAACGAGGAGGCAAAGAGGTCTATGGTGGGTTGACCCCAAGTAGCCCAAAGACTCTTGCCCACGTCCTTGTGGAGGGTCCATTCCGTGGGTATCACCTGACCCCTCCGACTGAGACAGTCTGCCAAGACGTTCAAGTCCCCCTGGATGAATCTCGTCAACAGGGAGATGCCTCGATTTCTTGACCATATGAGAAGGTCCCTTGCGATCTCGTACAGCGTGAGGGAGTGTGTGCCTCCTTGCTTGGAGATGTACGCCAAAGCTGTGGTGTTGTCTGAGTTGACCTCTACCACTTAGTTTCGAAGAAAGCTTTCGAATTTCATCAAGGCCAAGTGGACTGCTAATAGCTCCTTGCCGTTGATGTGCATGCTCTTCTGACTTGAGGTCCACAGACCCGAGCATTCCCGACCATCCAGGGTCGCACCCCAACCCAAATCCGACGCGTCTGAGAACAACACGTGGTTTGGGTTCTTGACTGCTAGGGATAGTCCCTCTCTCAGACTGATATTGCTGTCCCACCATCTCAGGCATGCCTTTACTGGTACGGAGACTGGGAATGATACAGTCTCTAACGTCTTGTCCTTGTCCCAGTGAGAGGCTAGATGGAACTGGAGAGGCCGAGGGTGTAGTCTCCCTAGCGAGACAAACTGCTCCAGGGATGAGAGAGTCCCTACGAGACTGTTCCAACTCCTGACTGAACAAACGTTCTCTTTTCAGCATTAGTTGGACTTCGAGCAGGGCTTGTTCTATTCGGGTGGCAGACGGAAAAGCCCGAAAAAAACTGGACTGCGAATCTCCATCCCCAAATATAGAATAATCTGGGATGGGATCAGTTGGGACTTTTCAAGGTTGACCAAAAGTCCCAACTCCCTGGCCAGACTCAACGTCCAATGTAGATCCTGCAGACAGCGAAGACTGGACGATGCTCTGAGAAGCCAGTCGTCCAAGTACAGGGAGGCTCGGATTCCCGATAGATGGAGGGATTTTGCCACATTCCTCATGAGCCTCGTAAACACGAGAGGAGCAGGACTGAGGCCAAAGCACAGGGCTCGAAACTGGTACCCCACATTCCTGTAAACAAACCTCAGAAACGTTGGGAATCCGGGTGTATAGGAATGTGGAAGTATGCCTCCTGAAGGTCGAGAGAGACCATCCAGTCGCCTTCCATTAATGCTGTCAAGACAGCCTGGTAGACTTCAACGTGAAGTTTGTCTTGACAATAAACACATTGAGCGCACTTGCCTCTTACGTACTCCTGCAGTGAACATGGCTGCCAGATCATTGGAGCCATCCCTGAAAGACTTGTTCCTGCAGAGAACGTGGCTGTCAGATTATTGGAGCCATCCCTGATAGCCTTGTTTATGCATGACATAATTGTACAGCAAAATTTCAAACGCTCGAAAAAACTCCTAACAGGAGATGGTCTAGCTCTGAAGCCGACCATAAAATCTTGGAGCGTCTCATGGCCAGGCGCCAGGGAGAGTCTATGAGGTTTGAGACGTCTATCTGGGCAGAGGCAGGAACTCCCAAGCCGAGAACTTCTCCCGTGTCATATCAGACTCTCGCTCTATAAGCCAGCTTAAAAGGAGGGAAAGCAAAAGCTGTCTCCCCCAAACTCCTCCTGGTGATTAACCAGTCGCCTAGCAAACGTAAAGCTCTCTTAGAAGAGCGAGAGAGCACTAGCTTAGAAAACAACGGCTTCGAAGTAGCTAGGCCTAGTGTAAACTCTGACGTTTAGGCGAACGAGGAGCAGCAGTTACAAAAAGATCCGGACAAAGATCCTTAAAAATCAGCATGATTTATTTAAAGTCCATAGAGGGCTGAGCAGCTTTAGGCTCCTCTCCGTCTGACAGAGTCCTCAAGGGAATATCAGTAGGAGGGGGATCAGCAACTTCCTCATCTGAAGGAACCTTGTCCGACAATTGTCGAGTCTCAAGCAAGGGAGAGACCTGCCGTGGTGGCAATGCTTGACAAGCAGAGTCCACACGAAAAGGAGCAACAGTAGCAGTCAAGGACGCTATGTCATGTAACTGCTTAATGGACTGACCAGCAACAACAACAGGTGCGGGAGGACGCTCGACGTCAACTCGAGACTGCCTTGACTGCCTAGACTGAGCAGTCAAAACAACTCTAGACTGCGGTGCTTGACGCTCAACGTCAAA
The DNA here is from genome assembly GCF_036898095.1 of Palaemon carinicauda. Lineage (NCBI taxonomy): Eukaryota > Metazoa > Arthropoda > Malacostraca > Decapoda > Palaemonidae > Palaemon > Palaemon carinicauda. Next base: position 71,531,193 of record NC_090760.1, on the reverse strand, counting down.
ACAAGTCAACTATGCTGGTTGGCGAACGTCCTGAACGTCAACAAGAGCAAGCGGCAGCGGCTGAACGTCCACAAGCGGCTGAGAGTCAACACGGGACTGCATCGAGTGAGGCTCTACAAAACATGATTGATGTGACTTTGTAACGTCAATGTCAACAGGACGAGCAAAGGCTCGTTTGGGCGGCTGACGGCCAGGATCTCGATCAGCTAAGCGGCGAGGATCATCGTGAACCTGCTCAGCAGAATAGTCCTCCATAAGAGAGGCAAGCTTATTCTGCATGTCTTGCCGTACAACCCATTTAGGATCAACGGGAATGGGTGCGGTAAGAGACGAGGGTAACGTCTGTGACTGCAAAACCTTGCCTACAATAAGACTCTCGGAGCCTGTGTTACGAGCAGTCTTCCGATGACTGCATAGGGTCAGAGCTGTCCCAATGGCTAAACCAGGACGCTGGACCTGTCCTGAAAGGACTGACTTTCGCTTTAAGAGCCTCGAAACCTTGCTCCACGGTTTCTTACGCGAAAAGCCTTCGGATGACGAGGAGAAAATCGTCTCGCGCGTCTTATGGTAGAGGCGGTCTTGATGAGACACGCCTGAAACCATAGAGGGAATGTCTGTTCGCTGATCAAGGCCTCTCGAACCCATAAGTCGTACGACATTACTTCTCCCCTGGGCTTGGGAGCTTGCAAGAGGTCCCGGACTAGGCGAACGACAGGCACGAACAGACGAACCCTCGGTCGCAACACTGATAACACTTTGCGCAATTATCACTTTATCACTACGATTTTCTGTTTTGCACTTACTTCACTGAAATTGAATTTTTCAACAATTCACATTAGGCATGAATAAAACTGATTTCTACCTGAAGCACGCAATTCTACCCTCATCAAAAGGTTATAATTGCGAAATAAGTCGTATAATGTAAGCACATTAATACAAGCAAAAAACAGTAAACATATATTAAGATAAAAAGATCAGTGACTGGGGAGGAGACTAAACACTAGTTCATTCAAAACTACGTTTTCAATCTCTCACCGTACAGTGCCTTGGGACGAGAATAAAAACTAAAAACGTTTTATCCTTTCTCCCCGTACAGAGACTTGGGACGAGAGTAAAAAACTGACTCGAGAACAACGTTACTCGCTTGGGACGAGAATAAAGATCGGAACGTTCTCTCTTCCTCTCTCTCTTGATTTCACACCGAAGAGAAAAGCCCACTTACCTTTCGTCAATAAACAGGTTATTTGACCAAAGGAAAAAACTGAAAGGACTAAGAAATTGAAAATTAACAAGTTCCTTTAAATTAGTATTTAAAACATTTAAGTTTGAAAGAAGAATGAACAAAACGTCAGAATCGATTTACTCTTTCTGCAAAGTGAAACCGTGATTCTCTCTCTCTCTATCGTAACGATAGAGCGCAAACTGCGTAGCATAAATAAATCAAACGTTAGTTCATCTTTGAAACAGTACGAAGACTATTCAAAGAAAATCTTTCATAAAATATCTACTAAAAAATATTCATTTAATAAGTTTTAAATCATATGCTCTGTAAAAGTTATTTACGATTGAAAGGGCTCAACGTTGTTTAACTTCGGTTTCCAAGTTAGGACCGCCTACTCTCGGATTAGGGGAGGAATAGGTAAGGTCGCATATAAACAAATCATTAAAATTTATCTTGATGTTTATTATAAATGGAAAGCTAATCGAAGAGGCCTAATAAAGGCGGTTGAGATATAAAATATATAGAGGAAAATCTATAATTAACAACAACAATTTATAACGTGATAAGATAATTGCTAAAAGCCTAAAACACACTTCCGTACTAAGGGAAAGGTCGGCCATTTAAAAGTCAAAGAAAGTCCAAAAAACAATCCAAAGTCATCAACAATTAAATCTATCCAAAAACGAGTTCAAGATTTAAGTTGAAGATAAAACACCTGCACTGCGAAAGCTCAAACCAAAAGGAAGTACTTCACCAAGACTGTTGAAAAACTCCAGGTTAACAACGAGTAATGGTACGTCTTGTCGATCAGACCGACAGAGAAAAATTGGGTCTGTTTACATGTATATGCGGTATCTGGCCGATAGTTGGCGCTAGTGAGCACACCCGCAACCTTCATAGCGATCGCTCGCGAGTTTTTGTGTTTTTTCTGTCGAACCGCCGGAGGCTCAGCTATTATATATTTACCGGCTAAGTTAAATATTTAAAAATATGGAGATCATATCCTATGGTAATGGAGGACACCCAGTGGGAACCAGGGCTTGCCCCCACCTAAGGGTTGTGACCTGAGAATTATTAGGCTAAGTTAGGTGGGTTTATTAGGTTCTGTACCCTTTTAAAAATCTCAAAAGTGTTAAATAATCATATTTTGTCCTGTTTTCGCACACCCAAAATCCCAGGTTCCCACCTGTGTCCTTCGGGAAGGAGAGGGTCAATAATTTGTTCAAAGCACACCATTTCCAGTAGTAAATGTTTATTTTTCTCTTAGAAATGTTCTTATTCTGAAAGGTGGATAGCTAGTAAAGTGGTAAAGCGTTCGCCTAGCATTCGAATGGCAACAGATCGATCCCAGCCCGGTGTGACGGTCTGAACGATCCCCCGGTCTCGGAATTCTCCTTGATAATCTGCGCATGCGCGAACATTACCGTTAGCCAGTGCATACGAGGTTGATGTTTTATTTTCCTGTAATGTTAGCGTGCGCAGCTCAACATTACCGCTTACCAGAACATACGAGATTGATGTTTTATTTTCATGCGAGCGAAGCGAGCTAATGGCGGAAAAGAACCATTATACAATGTCAAGGAGAATTCTGAGACAGGGGGATCGGTCAGACCGTCACCGTGAGTTTAAGCTGTTTACTGGGGAGGCCACTGCTGTGGTTGGGCACCACAGTGGAGGATTGGGCTTTCCCGGCTGACGTTCTGGTGAGTATCTATTCTGATGAACTGAAACTGTAACCAGACAACTTTAACTTACACTGAAGTTACGGTATTCGACAACAGTATGAATATCATAACACGTGAAAATGGATGGTTATTAGAAATGTGTGTGAACTACTGAATGTATTTAAACCTACCTCGGTGTTAATTGACTCATCCATGTGTAATGATTTACCCTTTTCCTAAAGGGAGCCCGCAAAGATTTTTGTCATTTCATCACCACAGAAGACATACATAACCATTTTGTAAACAAACAACATTCCCGCGAAGTTCTTGCGTTCGAAGCTTTGCATATGGATTGACTTAGTCTATTTCATGGAATATAATGATTTTGAAGAATATAGTCAATAAATATTATTCATATGTACTGGATTTTATTAAAATGTATATTTCTTTGTTATCTTATTATACCTATAAGAATACATGAATTACCAAACAACTAGAGACACCAACTTAATACAAGTCGAACAAAGTAAACATTCAGTTCGAACTATTCACCTGTAGATTATCAAAGACATTATGCTGGAATATGAAAATTTAAACCAATTTCGTGGGAAAAAAATAAATATTATTCTTTTATAATATAATATAACTATGATCCTTTTATTCCTCACAAACAATTATTAAGCGTATATAAAGCCAAACAATAAGAGACAGGATAGTAGATGCAAATCGAACGAAGTAAACATTAGACTGTAATATTCTTCTTTATAAGAAAAAAAAAGGCTTTTGGGACCTTCCAAGGTCGCAAAGGTTTTGTTAAAATATTAGTGAAGGTTGATAAGATGAATATGACGACAATTAAATTAAACTTGACAATAATACAAAATGAATCCTAAATGACTATTATTCAATCATATGAACCTCGTCTATTAGCGTGAACATATTCAAAATTTCAGAATCACGATCAGCAAAATTAAGCTACATAGGGAAGGGCAAGTACATGACGAGGGATTCATGAACAATATAAGTGTTGGCATCCATTAGATATGGCTTTATATTAGCAATTACTCAGAAGGGTACCACATTCTCCATACGTAAAATATATAGGTCTATGTGGTGTCAAAAGAATATTCATAAACACCGCATACTCTCTTTTCAACATATACGTAGCATAAATTGCGTTTACAATACAGTTTCTTTGTGACTAGAGTACACCCGTATCTATATATATGAATTCTTTACAATTTTTTTTTATGGATTTATTGTTGCTCTGGAAAAAGTAAATCAATCATACATTTGTTAAATCACTTTATTCACACATTCATCCACACCAAGCCCCCTCCCCCCCCCCAAAAAAAAAACTAAATAAAATACATTGGCCAAATGGTAACCAGAACCATGAAAAATATGTTCATAAATGATATTTGAAAAGAGAGATTATAGTCTATCACGGGTTTGATATAAACACAGATAATTTGAAAGTTTATTCAAAGTTTAATGGGTGATAAAACTCCAGTTGTTGATTTATTTCAATCTTATTAGCGTGCTATCACTAGTGAACACGGCTTTGGATAAAAACAAGACTCAGAAAGATTCCAAAGCTTTGTAGTTGGAGGAAACAAGGTCATTGGGGTTTTTATATACAAACATCGATGCTAATATAGCACACATTGAAAAAAATGTATATCAGTAAATGAGAAATGTTACTGACAATATACATGGTGGTTCAAGGTCTCAGGTCTCAGTTCCAGTATCATCTGAAGAGAGTCTCATCAGTACGGCAGCCTGGCAGGTCCAACATCTCACAATGGTGACCAACCACAGCAGTGACTTCCCCAGTAAACAATTTGAACTTGCAGTCCCAGGCTGGGATCAATCTTCCGCCATGCGAATGCAAGGCTAGTGCGTTACCACTGTGTGTACGTATATATATATATATATATATATATATATATATATATATATAGATAGATAGATAGATAGATAGATAGATAGATATATATATATATATATATATATATATATATATATATATATATATATATACACACACATATATATATATATATATATATATATATATATATATAATATATATATATATATATATATATATATATATATATATATATATATATATATATATACGCACACACACACACACACACATATATATATATATATATGTATATATATATATATATATATATATATATATATATATATATATATATATATATATACTGTATGTGTGTATATATATACACACATATATAGGCCTATACAGTATAAACACAAAATATCTAGAACTGTAAAACTTTACACAATAACACATACATAGAAGATTCATTTTGATTTTTGCCAAAAATGCTTTGGAAAAGGGTCAGGTTAATCAAACCTTATGTGATCAACACATACATATAACAAATGCAATTTTCAAATTCCCAGACCTACTAAATAAGAGTAAGGTCGTTCATAAATGGCACGCAATCAGTGAAAAATAAAACACATTTTTGCCACATCAACATCGAATGAAGGTGTTATATTACTACATTGTCCTACACATACGAATGTGAAAGATTCTTTTGAATAGTAAATAATGTTTCTAATATTAACACGGGAAAGAATAATATAAAACAGATAAATATTCAGTTGATTTTGTTGTAAACACTTCAAAGGATTTGCATCCACAATAAAAAAAAAATATATATATATATTGCTTTTTCTGATGGTAAAAAGGTGTAAATTTAAAAAAAAAATAATGAAGTTGAAAAATTATAATAAAAAGATATATTTTTCCTTTATAGCTCAGCTTTTTATATATCAAGAGCCAGTTTTAATTATTCGATTTTCACAAAATCATTTACTTCGCCGTCTTAATTTTATACAACACTTTAATATTTTTTATTAGTGTAGTACCCAGTATTGAAAATTCTTTCATGTATTTTCCACTTTAAATTATCTTATATATACACTTTTGATTTTAGTATTATTTCAAATTTTTGCCTATGTGTATTACTGCATACTCAAAGAATAAACAAGAGATCTTAAAAAACAATAACAATTGCATAAATACACATATGGCTTGGTCAAGCATTATCGCTCATGGAGTGCGCATATCTTACCACTACCGAACACACCTTATCTTCGTCTTCATTTCATCAATCACACAACAGCACACGCTTTGACCCTCTGTCTGTTGAGTTACAGTCCTCGATACTTTCTTGTCCTGGTTCCTGGTTCCTTATTGCTCACTCCGCAAAATAAGTTTGCGGGCACTCTATCTCGTCAATTATTTAATCTTAAACAAAGATTACACTCTAACAGCTTTTCCTTTACATCCCCTCTTCTTGGGGATTTCTTTCACCCTATTTTTTTTTCTATTTTATTCCTTCATGCTGCCAATCACCACAATCCAGTACACGATAAAGAATATGATTACTATCAGAGCGTAGCAATACCTCGCGGCTTTCAGCGGACGGTTGGTCTTCGGGGGATCTTCTTTCTCCTCTCCCAAATATTCGCCTGCTTCGGCTCCTCGTCCTTCTTGCCAGCAGATTCGCTGCAAGAATATGGATACCTGCTTTCCTGGGTTTGACTTCCTCTTGATTCGTACATCTACTACTACCTGGAAGATCACCTGGAAAGAAGAAGAGATGGTTGATAGTTAAAAGTTTACAGAGTTAAATGATGTCTGTTTACAACGACTGTGAAGATTGTTGCCTCTCATGACTCAAACAGAGTTGGAATTAAATATTTTAATGATCTTAACCCAATTTCATTTTTATTTCAGTAGATTAAAAGTGGTGATTGATTACTATTTTTTTCCACAGAATAATTGGCATTTGATTTATGTTCTGTAAAAGAGTACAGTACAATCATTTGGGATTATATTTTCACAATTTAAAAAACTTCATGGAATCTTGATCTGACAACACTAATGATTGTTACATTATCATTTTACTGATAAAATCCATCTCGTTTTAGAATGCTTTCATAAAATACAAGCTGTAAGAAAAATATAGCTTGAACAAAAAGGTTGTGGTGCCCTTTTTGGTAAAGGCCCTGACAAGTGATCGCCAGACTGGGGTTCGAGTCCCCACTCATACTTGTTAGTTCTTTTAGTGGCTGGAACCTCACCATCCTTGTAAGCTAAGATTGGGAGGGTAGAGCCTATAGGTCTACCTGCTGAGTCATCAGCTGCCATTGTCTGGCCCTCCCTGGTCCTAGCTTAGATGGAAAGAGAGCTTGGGCACTGATATGTATATGTAGTCAGTCTATAGGGCATTGTCCAGCTTGCTAGGCCAATGTCACTGTCCCTTGCCTCTGCTATTCATGAGCAGCCTTTAAACCTTTAAATCAGTTATACTCGCATTCATACGGATCCAATTACCTGCGTGAAAATGAACGTGATGGCAAAGAAGCACCAGACATCGATGGCTTTGGTGTACGACGTCTTGGGCAGTCCCTCGGCGATCTGTTGGTAGAGAGCGTAGAGCACCAGCAGCGTGGTGAGAGTCATCATCACTCTCAAGTCCATGTTGTCCCGTTTCAAGAACAGAGAAGTGTAACTGATCAGCATCAGCATGATGGTGGGCAGGTAGGTCGAGGTGATGTAAAACCAGAAGCGTCGGTACAGCTTGATGTTGACGGATGCCACGCTGTAGTCTTGCTCTGTGTGGCTGTCGATGGTGACGGAGCCCACTTGGTATTCCGTCAGCCACACCTCGAAAGGAAAGCAAAGAAAGTAGTCTAGCTGAAGTGACCCTTTTAGATACAAACTTCCTACTTATACACTTTCGTTGATAATCACAACACCTTTCTAAACAATCACAACACCATCCTAAACTATCAGAACACCACCTTAACCAAGTTCAAAACCATTCTAAACAATCACAACACCATTCTGACCAATTGCAACACCATTCTAACAAATCAAAACACGATTTTAAACTATCACAACACTATCCTTACCAATCACAACACCTCTCCAAAAATTCCCCCTCAAAATGAATGACCTCTCCAAGGAAAATCACCCGATCATTCCACTCCATGATACCCAATCCTTTAAGCACAACAAATCACAAGTCAAAAGTATTTCCCCCAAATCAATTACCTCTCCCAGGTAAATGACCTCAAGGTCATTCCACTGTAGGAAGTCGACCCTGGCCGAGGTCAGTCGAAGAAGAAGTTGGCAGTGCTGCGCATCGAAAGGGAAGTTCTGGAGGTCCATGCTGCACGAAAATGGGGCGTTGACTTTCCAGGTCATTTGAATGGGATTCTTGCTGCCTTCGAAGACTTCGTCTGTTGGAGGAAATTATTATTATTATCAATTTGCTTCTGTTTTCCTATTCCATAGACTTTTTTGGATAGTATAATAGTGTGAATACGATTATTATTATTGTTTTATTCTCTCTCTCTCTCTCTCTCTCTCTCTCTCTCTCTCTCTCTCTCTCTCTCTCTCTCTCTCTCTCTCTCAACTATATGTCCAATCTATCTAAAACTAAAAATACAATTGTGAATTCAGTTCATATTTTTTTTCTTTTAGTATTGAACCCATGCCAAGTGTTACATATCCATAAATCTATCAGTCAATCACTAAATAGTTAAAATATGTCAGTGAAATTAAGGAAACTTTTTTATAACCCTTTTGAAGAATTCAGGCATTTTTGCAAACTATGGAGATCACGAACATCAGCATCAATCAGTTTGGTCCAGTTCCCCCGTGTTTTGAAAAACCTAGTACCTACAACTTTATCACCAGTTCTGTAAAGACTAGATAAAGATAGAGAGAAAGGTAACAATTGTTAACTAACTTTCCTCTATTGCTCATTCTTTATCATCTGCTATCTCTTCTTCATTTATTATGTGAGGTAGATTTAAGATGCCTTACATAACAATCTAGTTACACTTCTTGATCCTTATTCAGATAAATATATTGGAACCAGGTGATGTTGCCAGATATCATTGTGTGATCCGAAAGTCTTCAATTTTTATATTATAACATCCTCTCTCTGGTTAGTCTAATATGAACCAAGGTTGAGAAAATAAAGCAAAAAGAAACATTATGGCATATTAGAATGATGATTGAGGATATTTACCATACTCTAAAAATAATAAAGAACAAAAGACATATATATCAATTCATATAAACATACCACAACAAGCCAGGATAAAATGGTGGATGAGTACAAGCAGGGTAGCAGCTTATCGTATCAGATTAAAATAAACAAAAAAATGCCAAATTAATTATTTACATGACATAATTGTGGATAAGAATTGAGTGCATGTGGATCAAAATTCCGTATGAGAACATACTGAATGAGTTATTGAATCAGTAGGTCATAATAATAAGTACACGAGTACAGTATACACAAAATATATTGCCCTTACTATGAGCTGTGAGAACTGGGTCATCTGGTTCCGGGTCAGTCTCTTTTCTTATCGTCAACACTGGTGTTGTCTCATGTACTTTTGGGAAATCAGCGTTCAAGAACTCCAGCTTTGGCGTCCAGACCTTTGATCGCTATTTGGAGAATGAAGAGATAATTTGTTATAGAAGGAAACCTGAAAAATGAACGAGACAGTATCCGTCTTGTAGCATTTTAGATATCTTAAAGAAGTGTTTTGGCAGTTGAAAGCAGTGGTAACTTCTGCAATATTCTTTTTTCTAATAAATAAAACAACAATATGATAGGAAAAGCAAGCATAGTGAGTAGAAATAGTTAGAAATTACACTTTTTGGACCCCTTCCAACTGCTCGGAAAAGAAAGAGATGAAGTGAAAGTTAGAAAACAATCACAGATCAATTGGTGTAATAGTACAAATTTATTGCTTTTGTCTATACAGTAAATTAAGCTTTTCCTTGTGTAGTTACAATTGTTCGATGGATCTAGCAAAATACAGAACTTCAGAAATTCGTAAGCTTGTAGTGCTTCCATCAAGCAATCCTTACAGTGAACCAACTGGAAGAGTTCCCAAGTCTGTTCTGAACCTTAAATGTCCCTGCCTAGTGATCTTCTGGATTGTGGTTCGAGACCCGCTCAAGCTTGATAGTTTTTAGTAGTGTCTACAACCTCGTCATCCTTGTGAGGTAAGAATGAGGAGGTCGGGGGAGCATATAGATTTACTTGCTCGTGGTCCTAACTTGGGTGAAGAGGGGGCTTGGGCGCTGATCATATGTATATATAGTCAGTCTCTGAGGTATTGTCCTTTTAGGGCACTGTCCCTTACCTCTGCCATTCATGGGTAACTTTTAAACATTTAATCCTGCATATACTATAGGATAGCGGAGATCAATACAAAGTCAAACCCACACCATTGAAGGGCACTGAGCACATTGTACCAACCGGGTGTCACACGATCGTACATAGTTCATTTTGTGTATATATTATGCTTGTATCTTCACTCTTCCCTCGCACTAAAATGAACCAGATTAAACATGTCTGCTTTTCCCCTCTGTAACAGTGTCTGTTTTTCAAACAGGAAATTTCTTGTTGCTTTGAGCTTTTGTATATCAAGGAGAGTGTTCAATAATAAATTTACTCAGTTGCTTTCAACCTGCCTTTGAGTCACAACCTTCTCTCGGCTCGTCACATTGGTGACCCCGGTATGACCGCTACTCATGACTCACAGAGGGGTATGCATTCTAGGCTGAGGGATTTTGTCAAGCTTCTTTCTCCCCAGCTTTTGACTCCCAACTAAAAGTGTCTGGTACTCAGTTATGGCTGGGTCTACCCTGTGGCCTGCAAGTGAATTCAAACCCAAGCACTTCAAAAGCTGAGTATTACTGAATACATTGCCTTTACCACCCTGATTTGCTTTATCTATACATAATATTAGTATGTACAAAAAAAGAGATTTCAGTGTACTGCCTTAATTAAACCTAATCTTCTTGGCATCTAAATTAAAGATTGATTTAACTACACTAGACAGCTTCATTTAAATGTAATCTATATAGGCTTTAGAAAAGAAAATAATGTATTTATTAGAATTTTCGTTTGTTTTTTTAGTCTAGTATAACTTCAAACTCTTAGAAAGCTGAAAAAAGGGCATTCTTAACTAAGCTTTACTAATGATCTTAGCATTTACAGTAAAGCCTGATTTAACTCCCTATATCACCTTATCTAATTACCTCTGCCAACGAAGTTGGAAGGAGGTAAAGTTTTCGCCCCTGTTTATGTGTTTGTGTGTTGGTATGACTATGAACAGCTTCCTGGCCACAATTATAATCATAGAATAATGATACTTGCAGGGATTAACTGTTATGCAAAAAGCTGGAAATGGTTAAACTTTGAAAGGTCAAGGTCTCGGTCAAGCAAAATGTCCAATTCAGGTAATCAGCCATAAGTTTGTACATCGTTGTCACAGAGACTTCAAACTTGGTTCATATTTGAGTGTATGAAAATCCAAGCCAATTAATACATGTTAAGGTCAAGTTCGAGCAAAAGGTCGAGATATATGCTGCCGCGGCAGAGGTTAGCGCTCTACTGAGTGCCCCTCTAGTTAATGATGCATTACCTTAAATAAGTTCAATCCTCTTGGCCTAAGCCCACACTTACCTCCACATAGTTAATGTCAATGAGCTCTTTCAAGTTTAGATACTGGAGGCGAATGTCGTACCACGACAGGGTCAGCGTGAAGTCGACCGTCAGCTTCATATCGCGAAGGTTGATCTGTAGACAAAATGAAAAGTTATGGAATTGGAATCTAATTTTAATAATATAAACAATAATAATATCAGAGAAAATGAAATCCCTGGTTATTTATTTTCTTTGTTTTAATTATGAAAATTTCATAGATTCTACTTCTCTCTCATTGGTATTATCAATATCATTACTATTATCATCACCATTTCTATTATTATTATTACTATTATTATTATTATTATTATTATTATTATTATTATTACGTATAACTACTAGGTCTCTCCCCGTTCCCTGGGTAGGGAAGAGAAGGAGTAGCCATACCCTTGTGAGAGGGTTGAACCTGTGTATGCGTATGTGTGCATATCTATCTAAATATTTAGCAGTCATTTTTTTATATGCTACGTATACTAACAACGGTAATGTAAAGAAGCAAAAAGGGAGCCAAGTACCTCAGAGAACCCAAAGAGACTCATATTAAGATTCATGTTAAGCGGCCCGGGCTCCACCCCCGGAGGCGTCAGGTTGGAGAGGTAGTCCTCGGGCAACGACAGTTTCTCGCAGGACTTCTCGTCCGACGCGTCCGGGCAGTCCACTCTCAGGTCGCATCTCTGCGTCAGGTTGATGCAAGTGGCGTCTTCGCAGCTGTACTCCCAGTCGTAGCAGGCGGACAAGGCCAGGACATGGTCGGCATCTGTTGAAGTTGCATGCAATAGAGATTTCTGAAGGAAGATTGGATTTTTTCCAACACGATAACTCACTTGTGTCTTTCCTTTGACAATATCTATGTACATATCACAGTCTTGCAATCACGAATAGTTGCATGACCCTGAAAAATTATCTTGGCAAAGTAATTAAGCAAAAAGATTCATAATCTATTCTGTTTGAATCTTGCCCCTATCTGTGATAAAATAATTACTTGGTTCTTGAATAATATATATGTGATAACAAGAAATTAGCTAGCTGCAGTTCCTAATGTTATCCAACCATCTTTTATGACCTTGGATTGCAAAGATATTTTGCATTCATATATATGGATATGATACAAAACCTTTACACCCACCATAAGCTGGGGAAGAGGGACGTGGGGTGTTTGAATATAAGAATAATGTTCTTATTTATTAAAAGAAAGAATTAATGAAGGTCTTGACTCAAGATTATTTGTCTGGTCATGTTGGGGTCCAAAGAATTATTAGATTTATGAAACATTTTGTGCTTGAAATCACTGGCTCAAAGTAATGTAGTTCTATAGAAGGGAAAGAGGGAAAGTAGAGGTGAGTCCATCTTAGGCCTCTTGGTAGTAATCGATCAGATGAATCCTTCGTTTGATTTATTTCTATTTTATGATGTTGAATTCTCCTACTTCCTTCATGTTTCCTGAATATTGCCACCAACAGTGAGGCTTGGAAAATTACATGAAGAATTTTTTAATACATCTATTAAGGCTAGATGTCCTAAGACCTAACCTTAATGTTAATATGAATGGAGTGTATAGTAAATCTAATACTTTTTTAAGGTTTTGATATTCCCTTTTTCGGGTTACAAGAGAAAGATAAAATATTTAATTTTTTTTTTGTACATAATATAACTTTGCAGACATGATCATTTTGTGATAACATTTCAAGTGATGTTCGTAATTAATTACGAAAAATAAAGGAACAACTCTTTAGCTCAGAGGTTGGGTAGTAAAAGAACTAAGTTTCCCCATAAAATAAGTTTTCTATGAAGACTAAAATTTTATATAGAAAACGTTAAATCTCGATCTAAAACTAGAGTAACTCTTATATTTTTCTGCATCTAAAAGCAACACTCATGTAAACAAAATTCGTATCTCACCTTTTAGTGGTTTAATAAAGAGAAAAACAAAATAGTAACGACTTGCGTTGAAGTTTGAAACATAAACAAAAAGTATTTGAGTTAGGTTACTTAACATAATATCATTCTAAAGCCACAATGTAAAGAGAGAGAGAGAGAGAGAGAGAGAGAGAGAGAGAGAGAGAGAGAGAGAGAGAGAGAGAGAGAGAGAGAGAGAGAGAGAGAGAGAGAGAAGCCTAAAATTTGATATACAAATCATAAATATTTTAGAATGAGTCTTGCATCAGCTAGGCCTACCTTGAAAGTTGTGAATCCACATAGTTATATTCAATTTCAGCCAATATCAAAACACGTAAAAGAAAAAAAAATGAATAAATAAAACGGACCCTGATCTATGGAGATAAATTATTTGACTACTTTTCTTCCATATGATATAAAATGATAGGTCCTTTCTGCCGTATAATGACAGCAGAAGAGACGTGCTTTCTTGCATATAATAACGGCAAATGAGATATTTGTTTACGTAATGAACTGAGAAACATTACTCACCTTTCGGTTTCCCGCACACATAATAGTCTGTGGTCAATTTCCACGTGTGGGTGCCCAAGGGATACGAACCATCGAAGGCGAAATAAGACGCTATCAGTTCCTTTGTCCACATGTCTGTCAACATCCAAGTTTTGTTTTCCTCGTTGAATTTAAGGTCGAACTTTGTAAAGCCTCTGAGGAGTCATAATAATAACAATAGTTGTTAGAAACCATTACTATAAATGACCATTGAACCCTGTTTAAGAAATTAACATTTATATTTCATTGATACATTTTTTCTAACCTGATTGAATCTTCATATAAATAAAAATCTTAAGTACTTTTGGTACAACAAACACTATCATTGAAGCCTCCTTAGCTACTGGTTGGTATATTATAGGCTACACTTATTCTAAGTACCCTTCTGAGTGAAGATACCTGAACATGGTGATAGGTTTTGTGTATCACCATGATCAGCAAAGCTGTACTAGTCAAGGTTAACAATACTAGTTTGGTTTGCTGTAAGTGATCAGACTAAAGTCTCCCACCATCACCAATCCACAGCGGTTAGCGTGGTAGTGAAAATGGCCAAACACCAGACATGACTAAGGCCATGTCTGAGGCTTTTGTCCTACAGTGGATTAGAAACGGTTGTATTTATTGTATTCTAAGTAGGTATATAGAGGCACTGAGTTGAACAAATGTATATCTATATATATTTAAAAAAAAAAAGGAGAAAAACGCAATTGTAAACTGTTACCTATCAAACAATATAAAATGATTCACCCTCTGACTTTCATACATACCTAAAAGAAGTTTTCTTTCCATCTTCGGGACCAAGTCGAAAGAGAATCGCCTGCTCATCTTCTTCGCAGAGGCCCCTCATCTTGTACATCGTGGGCACAGTTTCCTCGCAGGGCACGCAGAATTGGTACAGGGAGGAGCACTTGGTATCGTCCCATTTTCCGGCATTTGGAGGAATCATCATACCGAGGCATGTTTGGGAAGCTGAAGACGACTTGAAGTTAAAGTTCTCGTACATCAGTGGGTTGCCCTGCGCAAGGAATTACATTAATAGGCGGTGAATCATCTAGAGGTAATTGCGGTGTGCTCGAGTGGCGAAAGGTAAAGTAGAGAAAGTCCTCAATTTACAAACTTTGTAGCTTCCAAGAAGCTGTTCTTAACTCGAATTGTTTGTACGTTAATTTCTTTTTAAATTCTGGCCCAGGTTTCACCTAACTCACAAGCCTACGATCTTTAGCTACAAAAGTAAAAAGGTAGACCTGTTTCATATTGCAAAGGCCCTGGTTACCGGATTAAATTATGTAACATTGTTTTATCAAAGAATTTCATTATGAATTTTTGAGACAGTATCTGAGATTTATGATTTCACTTGGATCTGTGTTTGTATCTGAATGTTTGGAAGTCAAATTTTTGTAAGTTGGGGATGTTCTAGATTCATGGACTGTTAAGCAATCCAAATTATAGAAGTATAGATATTCAAATACAAATCATACAAAAAGAATCTGTAAGCACACAAATAAATCTTAAGATTCCACCTATTAGACTTTCTTGTTTTTCTTCATGACTAATCAATAGAAAAGTACCATCATTAGATGAATGGAATATAAGAAAAGGGGATACAACAATGAAGCATTATTATTCACCTCCATGTCCAAATATTCATTATTTTCTTCATCTGTGGCTCCTAACCAGAGGAAAACAGTGGCGTGGTTGGGAGGCTGACATACAGACAAAAATGCCTTGGAGGCACTGTAAAGAGCTACATTCTCTTCAACACTGCGAGGGATATGGAGCTTTGCCTTCTGGTTGTCACACCAGTGGATGGCCTCGCGGAATGAACGTCGCTCGGGGAATACAGTGACTTGCTTACTGAAATATAAGAAAGAATATTAGGGTGATCTTTGTTTTCTGGCATGCTAAGCAAGGGAGTATATCCAGAAGGGGAAAGCTTATGTTTACTCAAAGGGTGAGTCCATAAAAGGGATTTTGACATAGGAAAATCCTATTTTTGGGTGAGATACCCATGTCGTCCTGATGGTAGTTCCTCTAAGCAGCTTTCTACTTGGGATATTTCCTACGAGTGATATACCAGAGAATTTTACCTGTAGAGGTATCACGGGGTTACTATCCCTGGAGCAAATATCCCAAAAGATATCGTGTATGTGACAGGGACGTGTTTAAATACGACCACAGCCATCCTTCCATGAATAGAGTTAACCTTGTCTAGAAGGATATGGGATAGGATCGATAACATGTGAGAGATGTTACAACTCCGATACCATTGTGCAAATGTAAATACATAAAACTCTATCGCTTCCACGTATTCTTCAGTCACATGAAAAAAGGAAAGCAATTGTCTCTAAGCCTCTTGTGTTATACACTCATCCATGAAACTCTAGAAAAATTTAACACCCTTAAGGAAATTTTCACGTTTGATATACATGATAAAACTATAGTCACTCGTAAATGTGTTTGCTTTACGCTTGTAGTGTAATTGACTGATTATCTGAAAGATAAAGGTATATAAAAGATTATTTTCATAATGAGCATTACAATTATCACCTACCGTGTGATGTAATAGTCAATGATTATAAGAGAATAAAATTTACGGTGAAAATGATTCGGTGTACATAGACAAAGGTCTTTTACGAACTGTTATAATTTCCTAGGCAAAAACGCATCATATGTAAGGATTATTCCTTCTGCTTGACCATAGGCATAGATATTGCAGAGCAGTCATCTTTGATGGAACCGAATATTTACCTGGTATTGCAGTAATCTTCTTGATTGACTGTAATTTCCTGTACGCTGCCAAACTTTTCCCAAAGCGTGGTAGACCAGGCTATAAGATCCCCTTCGTCGAAGTTTTCACATTGAAACTGACTCTGTACTTCCTCTTCCGTCAGGACGCGGTTGTAGAGGCTAAGAAAAGAGAATATTTTGGCTCATAACTCTCATTTCCTCCATATGCTGATGATTTATGAGGTGTCATGTCTGTGGCAACAAGTAATGGTTATCTTTGAAGTTCTGATGTGGCTTACAGTGTCCTATGTGGGTCATGATGAGTTTGTAGACAACCATCAATGGTAGAAGAAGAATGGCTAAATACACAATCATATGAATGGTCAATTAAAATTAGCTTTAATTATCAGCCATATGATCTTTAGGCTTAAATGAGCTATTAGTCAATAGGTCCGTTGAATTAAGAATCTTGTACACGTGAGCTAAATCACCATCAGTCACATATGTAACCTGCCAAATAGTTATTTCAACTATTATCCATATACTCATTAATATTGCTCCCCTTGGATACAAACTCTCCAAACTAAAGTGAATTCCGGTCATTTATGTGTCTATAAAGAAAACACAAGACTGGAAGTTAGGAGAGCATCCCGCATTTCAGTATTCCAAGGATAATTGGGCAACAACAATATAAAAGTAATTTGGTGCAGTAACTTTATTTCTGGTATGGCATTTTACTGGAAATGTAACTACATAAAGTCAAATATGCCAGCTAACTTGGGTAACCTTATCTAACCTTATGTCGTCCATTCACGGGTCTTTCGAAGAAATGGGACCAGATTAGAATGATGAGAAATTCACTTACTTGAACTCTGTGATTATCCCTGAGAAGCTCTGTTGCTCCTGGTATCCCCCTAGGACTTGGTCAGTCTCTTGCCCCAAAACCATGGAAGCGTTCAACAGGATCTTCCGGGCCGAAATGTCATGCACGATGTTGATCTCTCTGGGAAAGATTAGGTGGGATTAATCACATGTTTATGAAATCAGAATTGTTAATCATGCCATAAAAACTTACCCACTGAAATACAATTCCAACTCACCCTCTTGCATACACTAACTGACATACAACACCAGCTCAGTCACTGACATATATTTACAACTCATCTATTGACATTTAATTCCAACTTACCAACTGACACATTTCCAATTCCTCCACAGACATACAATTCAAACTGACAAACTGACATACAATTTCTACACACTAAATGAGATAAAATTCCAACTCAACAACTGACTCACTAGTCTACAATTCCAGCTCACCCACCGACACAATTCAAACTCACCCATTGACATATATGAGAAGTTGCGTAGTGCTGACCGTGTAGCAGACATGATACCACTCCATAGGAACGAGAGTCAAGTTTTTGGCCCCCATGAGATACTTGCCTCCCAAGGCTATGAAAGCTTCGGCGATCTCTGGGGAAGTTCAAGGAGGCGGAAAGCTAAGTTGATTATAATGATAATATAGACAAGTAAGAAGATGATATTTACAATCATAATGATATTCATATTGATGATGATGAAAGTTATAATTATATCATCAGCTAGTTTAATGAAGATAATTATAACCATAATCATAATTCGTTTATTCCGGTAGAAGACCTTATTCTATGCAAGTTTGATTGAAGATAATGGCTGCCTCAGTGGTATTAATTTTATAAGACATTTTCTATTGATCTAATCTTCTCAACAGCACTGCATTTAACCAGTAACTATGCTATTCTCATTCTTTGAGAGGATATATATTCATCAGCAAATTAATGAATTCTTTATTTGAAAAAAAGTGTACATTTTAATATAAGTTTATGTACGAAGTCCAGGGGTGTTCCAGGGTTCAGTGATTGATCTTTCTTCGTCATTTTCAAGGGTGAGGTCAAGTTACAATGTGTTTCAAGCAGCAAGGTAC